>NC_134703.1:54629004-54644004 GCF_043290135.1 Rhipicephalus microplus
CGGTGCTTCGGTCACAGACCTCGATAAGAACTTAACCCGTCTTATTTACAGACTAAAAGTTCGTTGCATCGGCTTCCATAAAGGACTGGTGCTATGACGGCAAATGTTGGCCCTCCAAGAACTGAGTCTAAATGAGAAATGGGAAAACGAGGGAACCAGCTTCATGAAATGCCTTCATGTACCGGATGTTTTTGTTTCTTTCTATCCTTTCGACAGGGCACGCGAACACGACATCGCAGGTGTCGCAGACGTGTGTTGGGGATCACGTTATAAAAAACGTCGCCGCAGAGCCAGTGGGAGCGCTAGAAATGAGATACAACAAAGGAAGAGTGGTAACCACCCTACAGGAAGCGCGGAAACAATAAAAATGTAGAAGTCATGAAAAAGCGAGAAAAAGTTTCATCGTTGTATTTCACCGTGACATGTCTGGCTTGTCGCCACGCTTGCTCTTTTTGCACACGTTTGTTCTTTACGTCGGCGCCTTGCTGGATTTCTCAGACTATGTTTGGCTTCAGCACGGCTGCAACTCGCAAAAAAAGTAATACACCTGAAAAAAATATCAACGAACGAAGCCCATTTTTTTCTACAATGGCTATTGCTCCTCGGCGAGAAGCCAAACAAATTTTGTCTCAGTTGAGCATGGCGGACGCTATAGAAACTGCCGCTGCCGTATTCGGGTGTTGCGTTGGACTAAAACAAATGTTTACCGGACTGATGATGATTAAGACTGAAGAGGTAAATAACACGTAGTTTTCAGCGTCTTTCGCATAAGCAGCCCGAACTGTCATCTTCAGTTTAACGCTGTTTGCATTGGGGATGGCTGCTGGCTTTAACATATTAAAGAAAATATTATTCTGCTTTGTCAACCTTTTTTTTTCTAAACAATAATTGCGGCAAAGAGATGGCACGCATCATTGAGTCAGTTAGCATTGTTTAGTTATTACGACATAGTAAGTTTACATTTTAAGACTGTAATCATACACGGAAAATGTTGGAGCGCTCTGGGCAAATGTGCAGTGATTTGTTTGGCGTTATCGTTTCCTGTTGCCATGCTCCCAGTAAAGCAACCACACGCTGGGTCTGTAGTGAAATGCGTGGCTGCAGTTCTATGCTCCGCGTTCCCTGCGCGTAAGCATTTTCGACGACGACACTCGGGAAGGAAGCGCCGTCCCAGAACGCCAATACTACCATCTGCGCCGTCGTCTTAAATAAACTATAGCTCGATGGTCCGCGCGTGCGTGGTTGTTGCGGTCGAAGCACGACCGAGGGCGTTGCGATACCGTGCCGCAACAGCGCATATGGAGTGATTCTGTTTCATATTTCGTGGGTTTCCCGCTGACGTCGTAAAACGTAATCAGACAGCATGTACGTTGCTACAAAATGTTGGATCAGTCCTTTTGGAAAACCCGCTGTAATTTAACAGAACGCAGTTAGTCCTGAAGTGAATGTACCAATGTTTCCATATTGATGTAGTTAAGCAGTATTGTAAGCTCAATATAAAAAAAATATTATAACAAGTGCCAAATGTTGAGAGACGTATATGTACTTAGCTTCATTCAATTGACGTTAACCATCGCTCAACGCTTTTTTCTTTGTTAATCCTTGGTCCTCGTTTCATGAAAAATCCTGGATATGGTACTCGGGCACGCAATTTCAAATTGAATAATTAATGAACCTGTTACCGAAAGGTACTGCTCCTTCTTTGCTATCGCAGCTATATGTATATTGGGTGGAAGGTTTCTCATAAAGATTTTATATAAGCAGCGTTTAACCTTACTGAAACTACATACATCATTACGATTATCATTGCCACATAATTTTTAACAGATAAAGGGAATGACTGTATTACATTGACATAATATTTTTCATGGATAAAGTATAAATTGCTATGACGTTGTTTCAACTTGCCAAGAACAGAGCACTCGATGACTTTTTTTCAATAAACGCATCACATGTTAACAGCACTTTTTCAACTTGCTCAAAGTTGCCGTCATTATAAGACACTTAATAAGGTACTCATTAAACTTCGTGTGGAGCTGTCACTAAAGGTGCTAATTACAAATCTGTCGAAAGCAAGACCAAAAGGAATAAAAATATGCGGACGCATCTGCTAATGACACAGCCGGCTGAGACAAATGACTTTCGCTTTGAGTGCGTTACAATAACGTTGAGGTTCAATTCGCTTAGCGAAAGAGTAAATAACTATTAAAAAAAAGACGGAAGAACGTGTCATGGAAGTGGGGGCGGGTGAAAAGCTGTATTCTTGGACATTACTATTTTTTTTTATCTTTCTCCAGAAAACGCATTTAAGGGCGGCGCGCAGAATGTTCGCTCTTCACTCTCTCTTACTTGCATAACAAAACGCCGACTCGGGAGGTTTTAGGAGGATTCTCCGCCCCTTCAACTCGCTCCTTTTAAGTCCTCTTAAAACCAGCTACCGAAATGCGAGAGCGTCGTTGGCTGTTGTATAAGATAACTTCACTTCTAGGAGTCGGGGCAGCTGGTGAGGCCACGCAAAACGATCCTCCCCGAAGAACAACCCTCCACCCGGAGTGGGGCTGCGCATCGTTTGCCCGGCCCTCCCCGCCAATATGACGTCCCCACCCCACACTTTCATAACACACGCGTGTCTCTGCCGTTCGAGAGGCTTGTATCACCCGAACCTCACGTTTATTTTTCTAGAAGCCAGCCATCCGATGGACTCCACGCCCAAGAATCGATACTTGCACGTGCGGGTCTGCCGTGTGATCAGACACAACGCGTGCGTGCGTGCTTTTGCGTTCCAGAGAAGGCAGAGCAGAGCCGTCCACCCGTTATGCAGCAATGAGTCATTGCGATTAGCGAAGGAAAGTACGCATGTCCTGTCATGGCAGCGGCGCTTGCCTGTTCGCTCCACGGCTATTAGCGGCAATAGCCAGGTCATTTACTCCAGTGGGCGCACGCTCGCTCCAATGGCCACCGCAAATAGCGCGTAGTGAATGTGGGAATTTGTCGTCTTAGATACTCCGCAATCTCAGCTCTTGCTTCTTTTTCTTTTTTGCCCGTGAATATAATCGTTGTACAAACATTACACAGGACGATGATGATGATGATGATAAAAACATTTTATTATGAAAATTCAAAGAAAACGGGGAGGGTCCCTATTCCAATATTCCTATGATAACCTCTGTGACAGCCAAGGTCCTGAGAATGACCCCTGTATTCTAGAACATCCCTTCACTCAACGCTTCACCTTCAATTGAGGAAGCCGATGGGAGGGCCATCTATATGAACGGCAAGTCACTGCTTATCAGGGATAATCTGCTGCAATTATTGAGTAGAACAGCGTAATTTTCAGCCGAGCAGTGGCGCACTGCTCAGCTCTGTTAAGTGAAGGATGAAAGTCGAGGTGAGGAGCGTTTGTGAATACGGGGCTGAGGGTCCGGCAGACCTCGGAGGCGCCGCCGCGAAAGGTGCCTTCCCATTTCTCTGGGGTACGGGTGGAGTGAAGGATTGGAGGGAGGAGAGGGAAGTAAGCGGCGGAGCACTCTAAGGTAACGTGAAAAGTTGTGGGGATAGCGCCACAGCGTGAACAGGTATCAGTAAAACGAGTCGGGTATATTTTATTCATGAAACAGCATCTATTTGTGGGGCAGCCCAAACTAGTTTTTCCACTGTCAGTGTAGTTTCTTAAATATAGGGCGACGACGGAAATAATTAAGAATGGTGTTTTTTTTTAAAGAAAGAACTACAGTTCCTATAAAAAACTGGCCTATTGTGATTTGACAACGCTAGCGGCACCCTGTACTGACCATAATGAGGGTAACAAACATTGAAAGTATACTCAAAATGATGTCCACATACTTAAGCGACGATTATAACAAAGCCTGCAAAGAGTAGTACTGCCTACGGAAGGTACTATACATAAAACGTGTTTATTATTACTTACTTTTTCTAAAGGCAAAAAATATTTTAGTTCTTAATATACCCGCATGAACTATTCGATGTATATGTGTATGAGTACGCATTAAATGCCTGAACACCGCACGCCAACGTAGGTTAACACACTCGTAGGTTTCGCACTCGCATCTGGCAAGAAATGTAGATATTTAAATACATTCGGTCATGCTGAATTGCGTAAACAGCCTTTTACGATATTGGGCATTGTCCTCCGTAATGGGCGCCAGAGTTTAATTAGGCTCAGCACTTATCCGCACAGGCCAAGTCAACATCCCCTCTTGAAGTGGGCGGGTAGTTGAGCGATGTTCCGTCATTCCGGTAGCTTTCAACAGCCCACACATGCGTCGAGAGCTATGGAAGTCGTTATAGAATGACCGGCTGCAGGACGCCAGAGGAATGGTGGATGCATGAGGGGGCCATTCTATTAATGGCTTCGGAAATGAACAACCTGCTCTCCTGCAGAATACGAGCGGGAAGGCTTCGCTCGTTTGCAGGGTGGAGGGTCGGATTAGAAATTGACCTGAAGGGTGGATTGTGGAGGCTTAACAATGCCTGCTAACATGCAATTCGCCTAACACCATACTGTATTATGATCCATACGAGGCTCTTTCTAGAGTTATTTCCTGTCAGACCATCACAATCGTCGAGTATGTGCTCGGTAGGAAAGCCCATTGTTAGTGTTTTTTAATTAATTATTTATTTATTTATAATATTTATTTTTTATGAAGTGATGATCCGTCTAAAAACTACGTTTAGGTGGTCATCTTTTTTTTTTCCCTTGTCATGCTAAGTGGTGATACATGCGCGTTTTTGTCGTTTTTTGCGTGGTTGCACTAAGGTATGCAAAAGTGTAGAGGCAGGTCTGTTTCCAGAGAAGGGGAGGGGAAGGTAGTTGAGGCTCGCCTTTTCTCTCTAGAAATTCTGGTGGAGGAAAGGTTTTTCAGCAAATAAATATTAGAAAATACATGTTTTTCTAGAATCGTCAAGGCCCTCAAAAAGTGCCCCCCCCCCCCCCACCGACCTCTTCCGTCTCAAAATAGGCATGTTTACCGGAAGTAATGGTTACTTTATTGCACTTATATGACAATTATATATTATTACACCTACGGCAAATTAGGACATGACACTTGCTCCGGGTCTGAAATAAACGAGAAAAACTAGCTTGTAAGCATTGTGGTTGATCTGAATTTCCGTATGATGCATTTAAGGGACAACTTCGCAAAGAAACTTCAGGGAAACGATTTGGCAACACGAGATGACTCACTGTTCCTGGCGGAGCCGTCAGTGAAAATCTATTTCCAAAGCACATATGAAACGTGCACAGCGCGCTCTCATTCAATGTCATTTAGAATTGCATGCTGGGCGCAGTCGACGATGTCTGACTAGCATTGGCTGTCGTTGATTCAAGTCCCGAAGCTCGCAGCCGCGCCGACTCGTTTCCCGTTCCCTAATGGAAAACGGCCGGTTTTCCGACGCGCATCGATTTTGTTGCGCACTTTCTGCCGGAAGAAAGGCGCGCGTTCGCAGTCGGCAGCGGTGGTCGCTGTGCGAGTGAGCGATAACGCCTCCTGTGCCCAGGGCGAGCGGCCTCCCCTTCCCTTTTGCATTAAGCCTCCTCACTCATTGTATTGGATTCGTTGTAATTAGACTGCTTCGTGGCATGGGCCAACATTCATTTTGTGGTGATGTGTCTTTGTCCGCAAATAAAAAAAATACTTTGTGGAATGTGAAACCTTGTTTTGCTGGCGTGATGGCTCCTTAATTCGAAGCCATACGTGTTTACGCACGTACGGGCGCTGTAATACCATTCAGGGATGTAATACCTTCATTGATGAAAAAAAGCAATAATACAACAGGAGATATATGTTGAATAAAGTAAGTGCCCCGCCAGTTTCAGGCCAGCTTTGTTCGAAGCGCTTGTTTAAACACCGGAATCGCAGGCGTGGTCGGCATTTTTTTGTGATATAATAAAAGATGGTGCCGATTTTGTCTAATAAATGCATTAAATAAATTCCGCGCAGTGCCATTAAAGTGTGTCTTTCTTTCTACTTTCCAGCTGCTTTCATTCCCTCTCTGCCTCTCCGTCACGAACTTCACTAAAAACAACTAAAGTCAAGGTTATCTTTTACGTTTGCGAAAATCAGTTACACCGCCTCTTAAGTTATTGCGGCCATTGAACATTTATTCTGTAATTTTATGGGCTATAAAGTCGCCCTCTGTAGGTTAGTAAAATGGTTGTCCTATTGCATCGCACTGTCTGTCTATTATAGGCTCACATGCAAAGCTAGCCGAAGTAAACTTCGAGTTTGACGCTCACAAGCGCATAAAACATGACGCCAAAAATTTTCTTTAATCTGTGTAATTTATGTAGCAGTTCGAAAACTTTTATTGAAGGAATAAAAATATTCAAATACTTTTTTGTTCTTTCAAAGAGGTCGCCAAATCAAGTTAACATGCTCCAGAATCAATGTCAATGACGCGTGTCATGGTGCAAAATAACACAGGAGGAAAAGGTTATGTCGCGACTGCATGCTGTTAGCAGATTCTGTGTGTAGGTTACTTCTGCTGTGTTCCTCAAGCCTGATCATTGAAGCAACCTGAGTAAGAGCAGCACAGCTGTAGATGTAGTCAAACCGTGTGACGTATATCAACACTCTGGTTGTCCAGTTCTTTGTTCGGCAGACAGGAAGCTTGATAGCAGTTTGTCATAGCTCTATGTTCCCATTGTTTGACATAGCTACAGGCATAGATGATTACCCGGAATATTGGGCACTGCATGCATGGTGAAATCACAATGAGAAAACCTGCTAACCCTGGTCTTTTCTTTTTTTTTAATGATCAGACCGCCCACGTAAAGGGACAGTGTCACTCTAGAAAAATCTTGAACCATCAATATAGGTGTTCTCATTTAATAAAATGAATATAAAAACTCAAACGCGATTTTGATTCAAAGCAATGAATTGTTTAAACAACACCCGGAAGACTCGTCAGTGGCTCTGAAGCATTATGAGCTCTAATGATGACTTTATTTACAGTTGTATACTCAGACGCATGCCACCGCATCGAACGCGATCATGAAAATGCCCTTCCTAATGCAGGTTGTTCTACTCGGGTTCATCTCGACTACATCCTGCGTTTTCCGGCTGCCCGTAAGTCTTCCCGGATTACCTCCTGCTTACCTCACCAACAAGCCGCCACTTCTATTCACCGAAGAGAACGATGAATGTCAAGCCGAACCGGATCCGCCACCTTCAGTCGCCGACCACTTCATCGCCTGGCAACCTCGGACATCTACTAGCGCCGCATCCCTACAAAAGCCGCCTTCGCCCGGAGGCCAGTTGGGGCATGCCACCGCATCGAACGCGATCATGAAAATGCCCTTCCTAATGCAGGTTGTTCTACTCGGGTTCATCTCGACTACATCCTGCGTTTTCCGGCTGCCCGTAAGTCCTCCCGGATTACCTCCTGCTTACCTCACCAACAAGCCGCCACTTCTGTTCACCGACGAGAACGATGAATGTCAAGCCGAACCGGATCCGCCACCTTCAGTCGCCGACCACTTCATCGCCTGGCAACCTCGGACATCGCCTGGCAACCTCCGCATCCCTACAAAAGCCGCCTTCGCCCAGAGGCCAGTTGGGGCATGCCACCGCATCGAACGCGATCATGAAAATGCCCTTCCTAATGCAGGTCAGTTACTTGCAACACGCTAATTCCTTTCGATCAAGTGATTCCTTTCTACTTGCGGTGTAGTGCCCCCCTGACATCCTTGATTGCTGGCGTAGGTGGCGTAGATTATTGTGTCAATCATTGTGTTCTTTCGCCGTGAATGCCCATTTAGTTTGCCTTCTGCTCATGCTCGCGGAAGACATTGAATCTAACCCTGGTCCTTCCCCCACACTTGAAAGTATTGCTGAAGCCATCGCTAGCGTTGAAAAATCGCAAGACACAGTGCTCTCTGAATTGGCCCTTATCCGAGCAACACAATCAAACATGGAAGGCTTGGTCGATCGCCTCTCCTCCCGTGTTGACGCTCTTGAGCAAATTAACGCAGCCCGTGCCACTGATCCCACTACCGAGAATGGTAATACCCTATCTAACCTTTCTTTCAGCATTAAAACGCTAGCCGAAAAATGCAATGACTCGGAGAATTGCCTCCGCCGGTGCAACCTGCTATTTTTTTAAATACCCGACGTCATTAACGAAACATGGGCCGAATCAGAATCGCGTATAATCTCGTTTTGCACCGAAAAACTTGAAGTTCCAATTACTTCCATAGATATTGAAAGAGCGCACAGACTAGGCCGCTTTCAAGCCAATAAAAACCGCCCGATTATAGTCACCCTGTCCAGATTTAAGGATAAGGCTAGAATACTTTCCGCTGGCCCGAAACTGAAGGACTCGTTATCCTCTGTACGCGAGGATTATTCAGCGCGTGTAAGATTGGCAAGGAAGAAGCTTTTCTTGTATGCGCAGGAAAGCAAATTCGTGTCCTTCAAAATCCGTTTCGACAAGCTTATCGTTGACAAAAAGCCTTTCGTTTATGATGCTGAATCGGACAGAGTTATAGAACTGAAAGCATAGCGTTCACTGTGTGCTTTCAGGGTTCCGTCCTCCCCTCCTTTCGAGTCCATCCCAACTAGAATCGCTCCTCCAGTTTATCAAACTACATCTATCCTGCTTACGAATATCCGTAGCTATATGCCCAAAAAGGAAGCTGTGCAAACTCTCCTTGAGGACACCTGCACCGACATCGCAATCCTAACTGAGTCATGGCTAACCCCTGATATTCACGACAATAAATTACGTCACAGCAACACTCATTTCACGTCTTACAGACTTGATAGGAACAGACGCAGAGGGGGTGGTATTTTAGTTTTCGTGAAAGACAGCCTACCCTCTCAAACTGTGACAATCAGTACGAATTTTGAAATTCTTTGCGTTGAAATAATCCTTCCCACGTGCAAAAACATTCTTATAGCCTGTTACCGCGCACCCGACTGCGACCACTCTTTCACAGATGACCTTCAAAATGTTCTTTTTGATCTGACATCCCGGTTTCCTCACGCAAACTTCTTGCTATGCGGGGACTTTAATTACCCTGATATTGACTGGGACAACTTGTGTGCTAGTTCACGACAATCCAGAGATTTCCTCGAACTGTGTCTCCTTTTTAACTTATCGCAATCAGTCACAATGCCAACTCGTGGCACAACCACTCTTGATCTTGTTCTTGTCTCCAACCCAGATTTAGTTCAGTCAGTGTCATGCATTCCCGGTCTGAGTGACCATAATGTTGTATTGTTTTCATTGTCCATTGCCTTACCTTCGCGAAGACCTTCGAAAAAATTAATACGCGACTTTAACAGCGCCAACTTCTCGACGATTAACTCTGAACTTAATAAATTTTTGGTCTCCTTCACCCTGTCTGCTTCTACCCGAACAGTTGACCAAAACTGGTTATTGTTCAAGCGGAAATTATTAACCCTTATCGATAACCACGTCCCCCTTATTCGTGTTCCAGGCGATGCTCAGCGACCCTGGTATTCTAATCTCCTAAAGAAACTATCTCAAAAGAAAAAAACGTCTTTTTCGTGCTGCTAAAAACTTTGAGTCAATAACAAAATGGAACAGGGCCCGGATTCACAAAGCTCACTTACGAAAACATTTTTGCGCAAGAGAAATTTTGTTGCGTAAGTTGATTCACGAAACGAAAAAACGTCGTAAGAGGCCATAGTTGTCACATCGGCCGCTGCAAATAAAGCGCGCTGTGACTGCCCGGGAACATGTCAGCGATGGTGATGCAGTTGCTATATTTGCTTACGTCGCCGAAAAGTGCTCGTAAGTGGATTCACGAAGCGAAATTGTGCGTAAAAACAGCATGGCTGAGAGAAAATCCCAAGAGTGGTCCGGACCACTCTTAGGAACAATGTGGCTACTTAGAACCTGCTGCCACAGCGGTATACTTTGGTGCCCTGGCTGGTTTTGAGTTAATTCACGCCCATTAAGGGCTGCCTGATGACTGCTGGTGCGCTTTTATCTCTTTCGGCACTTTGAGTTTCGCGTGTTGTTTCCCTTGTACGCTGTGGATGGTGTTGACAACCACCACCGTCCAATAAGTTCGAAGTCGCAGTAATTGAAGAATTCTATTGGGCGTCAATGGCATAAAACTACGCATGTAAAGATTTGTGGTTGGATGAAAACCAATGTGATACGTGAATGGTCGGTGCATTCGAACGCGACATGACATAAGATCAACCTTATTTGTTATGTTGTTGTGTTGCGCCCCATCTCATCCAATTAAATGTGCGACTCGAGATCCTTGCCTCATTGGTGGAAATTACCACCAAAGAGGTTAATGGGAGCACATTCTTTGCAAGCTATTGGAAATAAAATTGAGAGAAAGTTTCCAGTGAGTGGTTCCTAAAGTTTGTGCTCTAGTGTACTTTCATCGGCTCTAACTGTCCAATGGTTGCGATCTCTGAAATACAGCTGTCGATACACTTTGGGACGATGTGGAACAAAGCGTACTTTATAAACCAAAGCGTATTAGGGGTGCGCGTGATTACGCATGGAACTACAAACAAATCATGCATCTTCACCTTCACTGTACAGACACCGATATGGACCGTGATATTATGGCAAGCAATCGGAATGAAATGACCCTAGTAACTTTGTATGACACCGAAAATATGCAAACCTTCACGATTCTGGAGCAAACCTTGGCTGAATTCATCCCTGCGTCAATTACCAGTCATTTAACTTGGCGCACGAACATCATTCAAAGGTAGAGCGAGCCACTGACATGTATTTTGTGCGACGTAGTGACCACTTGACCTGAGAATAATAACGTTGCGAAGGCGAATCCCCTTTCGCATGCTCTGATCGAAGCAGACGACAAACGCGAGCAGACGACGGCTTGGCCGACAGGCACAGCTTGTTATTGGTTGTGAAGCAATACCCTCTACATCAGCTCACTCCGTGACGTTGCCAAAACACTTCTTTCATCTGGCACGCCTGTCCTGTTCGTCATATCACCCCCCTCGCACATAAGAGAAATTTTTTTCACGCCGTGAAAATAGTGCAAGTACTTTCTAAGAGCTCTCTTACGTGCGGTGCAGTTGTCGAAAACAACATGGCGTCGTAAACAGCATATCGGTCGGTGCGACTTTCAGCAAATGCTTCTCGCACGAGTTACTTCAGCGTTTGACCGGATGTGTTGTGATTACAGCAGCTCTTTAAGTGCGTGTGAGCAGTGCGGAAAGCTGTGGCAGTGCAATGGTGTACGGTGAAGCGCAGCGAAGCCTGTGCGTCGGTGTGGTTATCAAGCGGGGATCGGCGTCGATGTATCGACGGCAACTAGCACTCGAGAAGCCTGCAATGTGTGTTTGTGTGCCGGTAACAGTTCGTTCGCTTGACTTTCCAGTCTCTCAGTTTGGTGCTGTGCGACATTTCGGATTGACAGCGTTTTGACACGTTACTTGAGTGACCCCAAGTACGTACGGAAACGTATGAACTACGCGCTCGGTTCTTGCTTCGCCACTAGTTAGCCCGTACGCTTCTATTTACTTGAGAGCAATGTACTGTTCGGTGGTGCTGTGTTGACGTTCCAAGACTTGTGAACAAGCTGTGCTCGTGTGACCGAAAATTGAAAGACAGCGTTGATAACTGTTTTGCCCGGCGAAGTTGTGGTGGGGCAGCTTCGCGCTTTTGTTTATTAAGTCGTCACTTCTCCTTTTTGTGATAACCATAGTCCTAGCGCTGTGATGTGATCAACCAAAACTGCGAGATGCTACATTCTGTTGTGGATCGTGTTACTTTGGAAGCGCGCCTAGACTGTTCTTCAGTAACAACTTGAGAGTTCTATGTGGCAGCGAGAGCCCGTGAACGTCCAGCTTCCCTTCGGCCCCCAAAAAATCAAAGATTTCACCGGTGCCTTGCTTTGGATGAAGTTGTAGGCCAATATCGCCTAACTACAGGTTTCCGAATTCGTCTGGCCATCGTTTTTCACGGCACTAGAGCCTTGACAACAGCCGGTCATGGCCAGTTCTTACACTTTATCAATGGACGTGCACGCCTGGCCAGCCCTTCATTGCTGTCATTGGCAGCTTCCAGTCTGCAGATGCCCTTTGCCTGTTGGCCGTACTTGGTTCCTCATGACACCGACGGCTACTGAATGCTGCCATCGGTGAGTTCACCTTGCAGAACTAAATTTCACCAGTACTATAATTCACGCAGTTCTATAACGTGTGCAAGTTTTTAAGCCCATCAGATGTAATGTTTCTCTATGGTAAGTTGAAGCATGAAAAATATACTACTACTGTTATATACATACATATATTATGGAGCAAATACATAAAAAGTTTTTTGTGATTTGATACAAGTGAGCTCTTGTTTAATTATGAGGTTGGGCTTATCGATTGACCACGTTTGATAGTTGGAAAGTTAATGTGAATTTATTTTTCAGAAGCCAGGTTGCACTTAAAAAATTTATGTTATTTTGGAAAATTAGTTCTATAGGCGATTACCACTGTGCTAGTACTATACTTCAGTAGGACATATATATTGCGGTACGTAAATTTTACATGAGGCTTCAGTTTATTTCAAAGTGATTATAGCAGATTTTGGTCACATTAACGAAGTGATAGCTTCCTCAAATAAGTATTAGAAGTGAGTGCTTTAATGATTGTTTTTAAATATCTCGTTTTTGGCTCTTCACAGATCGCAGAGATTGGTTTGTTAAGGTCCTGTGATTCATCGGTTGAACATTCTGGCACATCAATCCTCATCATTACTTGGAGCACCTGTACAAAAATAGGAAGGACGCGTTCTTCCTAACTATGCAAGCCTATGTCACTGCTGGGACTGTTATCATTCAGCGGATGGGGCGTGGAAGCATGCATGGCAGCCTCATCTGGAAGGACTGCGATCTGCTTGGGAGCTTCGAGCGCACAAAACTGCCTAACGGCTGGCTGCAAGGTTAGTTTTTCTTTAATACATACGATTACGTGAACACCACTTACTGTGCACAAATTGAAAACCCAAGCATGGTTGCTTTCAGTGGATACCTGTAATATTCTTACGCATAATTCTTATTCAACATTTATAGAACTAAATTGCAAGATAATTGAGAATGTTGAAAGCTGAAAGCCTGCAGCTTATGAATGAAACTCCAATAATCCGAGGCTCAAAAGCTTGTGCTTTGAAACGAGCACAAATACTTTGATTCCTAATTGAGCTCTCGAGCTTGTGACTCCCTCTGTGGATCAAGTGCTCTGTAAGGAAATAGCAAGTGGGTGAAAATTGCCTGGCTGTTCACAACTTGTAAGGAGAAAGACCTGTTGAAGAAGCTTCAGATGACATAGGGCCAGTAACTGCATCTTTTACCTAATGTAGCTTTTTCTCTCTCAGTGCTGTTGCTTATGTTTCAGCCGAACATGTTCACCACGATTGCATAGTGATATATATTTTTCTACAAATTGTACCTGACCTAAGTATGCATTGTTGATCTCTAAAGGTGACGTTCAGTGTGTTTCAAAGCCATGGCTTCTCATTTCTCCGTCTGTGGCTAGCCTATTTCAGCAGCAGAGCGATGCAGCTAGCACACATGCAATCCAAGTCATGGAGCGCTCCTTTGGTGTTTTGTGCAGGACGCTGCATATCCATCCGGCAAGACACTGGTATCAACAATAATGGTGAGTGTTGGTGGCACCTGTAGGAGCCCGTTGTGTTTGTTGCGTATGATTATTTCCCCTGATGAAGTGCATTTTTGAAAGGTTTTCTTCATTTAGAATAATAGATGTCAGCAACAAGCACACTCATAATCCACAAGTTCTTTGTGTCTTCTAGACTGCCCATTTGCTCCTATACGCAGTACGGTGAGCTGGCTATGTTAGACAGCCTTAAAGTTAGGAACATTGGCTGTTGCGTTGTAATGCAGTCTAACTTGTATTTCTTAGTGAACTTATTTGTGGTCTGCTTCTCGCACCTAGTGTAAAAGTCAAAATAGAAGAAACTTTATTGGCTTTTTATGTCTGGCAGAAGTTTCATGCCTTCATCTATAACATTGTAGTTTTGCTCTTGTATCATATTAAATATATTTTCAGTCTTCACTGTTTGTGTGTGTGTGTGTTGAGGCTTGTCATTGGCTTCTGAAAATACAATATCTGTAAATATGAGCACATAATTGACAACTATACACTCTTGCATGTAGCATGGTTGTAACAATGATCTGTATTTTTCTAAGTTCCAGCAGTAACAAGGGGTTTGGTGCTCCACGGTCATGTACAATGTATCAAGAACAGAGCACAGAAGACCAACAAGTATAAAGGGACTGCCAGTGACTGTTCTCCTGCTCAAAGTTTACAACAGCAGAAAGAGCACATGGTGATGTCAGGAGCAGCTGCTGCTTAACTTCTTAGCAGTGCATTATTCAGCAGTTCAATTGCTTGCATTCAAAATTATTTAAATTTTGCATGGAAGATACCAAACTATGACACTAATTTAAAGGCTGCTGTAGTGTTAGTGGGCAAATATTTTTGAGCTGAAGTTTTTAACATGTGTGTTAAGTGCCTGCGTGCCTCTACATTTACATGCCAGAAATCACAGCATCCATGGTCGCCAATGGTAACTGTGTCTGCATTCTTTGTAGTACAAGAAGTAATGCCATGGATGCAGTAATCATGTACTTAGTCGATGTAATCCTTCAGTGTACACTCATTTGTATAGCACCAATGATGCCATGAGTGTATAAGCTCTGGGAAGTGAATCTATGTGGATTATTTTATTTGGAAGGAAGTAGATCATCACTACTCCTAGTACATCTTAACAGAAGATTTTAGTGCTTGGATATTATCCCACTGCCTGTCCGTCCTTCAACATTCTACTTATCTACTGTGTAAGTGTAACTTTTTAAATGTATACTTTGCTCGGATAGGTTTGTTCATAATGTAATGCAAGTGACTTATCATCTATGCAGCTCTACTCAGACTAGAAATAAAAGTACTTATTTTTATATGTAGCTATACTATGCATTCACTTGTGTTTTTCTAGGTGCCTGTA
>NC_134703.1:54649004-54804004 GCF_043290135.1 Rhipicephalus microplus
GCATCCCGTAAGCGCTGTAGCAGACGCTCGCGGAACTGAAACTTAGATGCAGCAAATCATTGGCTATCATCGTATACTCTCGATGCTAGACGCTTTGCGTGCTACCTTGATATTATCGGCACACACTTCTTTCTTTCCTTGTCGTTTCATCGGCTATCGTGTGTCCTCCTTGCCCTCTTAAGTTCCGAATAAGTTAAATTCATACCCGCGCTATAGTAATCCCTCCAGATAAGAGAATTTTTGGCTAAAAAATTGCGTAGCCAAAGAGAAAGCTTTGTGAATTCGGCCCCAGATATTTCGCATGCCTTCGTGAATACACTCACTTGCTGAAGCGCTCCAAAAAGAAATTTTTTTATAATGACTTGCTTAAAATTGCCCGAACTAATCCAAAGAAGTTTTGGAAACTGCTCAACCCTAAAAATAACACGCACAATATATCCTTAACCAACTCCGATGGTTCTCACGTTCCTCTCCCACAGCGGGCGGACGTTATGAATACTTACTTCACTTCAGTCTTCACTTCTGAACCACTTCATAGTATTCCAGTCATGCCGAAATCTAATTTTTCACAAATGCCGCCCATTGACATTACCTCCGAAGGCATCAGCAGTCTGATAAAGAAATTAAAAACATCCAGCTCCCCCGGACCTGACAATATTCCTGCCAAAGTTTTAAAGGCTACTAATAGCATTTCTAGTAAATTTTTGGAGATAATTTTTAAACAGTCCATTTCTGAAGGTTTCATCCCAGATGATTGGAAACTTGGGAAGGTTGTACCAGTTTTCAAGTCTGGCAAGCGATCTGACCCATCTAACTATCGCCCCATTTCACTAACGTGCATCGCTTGCAAACTTATGGAACATATAATATATTCACATGTTGCTCGTCACCTCGATGATCACTCTTTCTTTTTTCATAAGCAGCATGGTTTTCGTTCAGGGCTCTCATGCGAAACTCAACTTTTTGAATATACGACTGATCTTCATCTCAACCTTGATTCGTCATTTCAGACTGATGTTATTTTTGTCGACTTTTCAAAGGCCTTCGATCTCGTCCCTCACCAACGACTAATCAACAAACTTTCTTCACTTTCCCTCGATCCCCTGACCTTATCATGGATTAAGTGCTTCCTAACCCACCGGTCGCAATTCACTGTTATCGGTGGTGCCCATTCTGATACTACTCCAGTAATCTCTGGTGTCCCTCGGGGCTCGGTTCTCGGCCCGCTCCTCTTTTTAATCTACGTAAATGACCTTCCTTCCGGCATTTCATCAACGGTTCGGCTTTTTGCTGACGATTGCGTCATATACCGTCACATATCAACTCCCGAAGATCAGCTAATACTACAGCAAGATTTACACATCATTGATAACTGGTGCGCTCAGTGGATGATGAGGCCGAATACTTCCAAATGTAAGTTCATGCCTGTCTCACGAAAACACACTAACGTCATCCATCCGTATTCATTAAACTCAACAGTGTTATCCCAAGTGGATTCTTACCGATACCTGGGCGTTGTAATTACAAGCAGACTAACCTGGACCGAGCATATTACCAAACTAGCTGCCGATGCCTCAAAAACTCTTGGCTATCTTAGGAGATCATTGTCATTATCACCTTCAAGGCTTCGCAAATTGGCCTTTGAAACTTTTGTTCGTACTAAAATGGAATACGCATCTGCAATTTGGAGCCCTCATCAGATATACCTAATTAACATTCTTGAATCCGTCCAAAATCGTGCCGCCAGATTCATCTCCGCAAATTACGACAAACGAGCAAGCATCAGTCAAATCAAATCATCCCTCAGTCTCCCTGTTTTGTCAGCTCGACGCAAAATTTCACGTCTCTGTCTTTTTCACAAACTTTATTCACACTCACATTCATTCACTTTACAGCTTTCCTCACCTACATGGTTCACTTTTACTTCCGCCTGTCCGAACATCTCGTCGCCTATTTAATTCCCTGAGTATCCAACGTCTGTTTGGTTCTACTAACGCTTTTAATAAATCATTTCTTCCTACGGCTATCGATGAGTGGAACGGTTTGACGGATGCTATTGTCAGCGAACAAGTTGCTGTTAAATTTAGAGATTTATTACTAGCTACCCTTGACTCTTAATCGGTGTTTGTCTTTCTTTGTTGTTTGTTCTCTGCCGCCTGTATATTTCTGACCGCGAATTGACTGTTGAATATTTCGTTTGACATGCTCTGTTTTCTTTTTGTTTTTTGTTGCTACCTGTATGTTTTAGTAATTCAAAAACTGTAACCATGAACTGCATTTTCATTGAAATTTGTACTTGGATTGTTCCCCCCCCCCTTATGTAATGCCCCGAGAGAGGCCCTTAAGGGTAAAATAAATGATGATGATGAGATAGACCCCAGAACATCAACCCATTTCTGTATTCTTTAACCGATTTAGTAGCCATGGACAAAGTGGGAGTACGCATTGACTGTGTGCGTTAGGGTTGCAATATATCCTTTTCACAGACTCTAAACTTCGAACGGCGGCCAAGATTCGAAATCGTTACTTTCAGCCGTCGTTCGTAGAAACAAAAATCGATGAAAAGTGCGACTATACGTCGTGCACACATTCGAGAATTTGCGGCTGCAATTAATAACGAACGATTTTACGTCAGAAACATTGCGACTTTCGGAGGCACAGCTAGCTGTTTTGGGCCGTCGTGAAACGTTCTAGCCGCGAAGTCATTTTCTTTTGTTTTCGTAATCAACACAGCGCAGAAATCAATAATGTAATATATAGAAAAAATAAAATATTAGTTTCCGAACTCTCGTCATTTGAGCAGTGTTCCAACATAGCGTATACCGTGAGTATAGCGTAACATCGAGTGCCGTCACTCTCTTATCTCTTCCAAAATTATCCACCCAGTTGCTCAAGCCCGTTTTGAAGCGGGGCTGCAGACATTATTCGACAGCGTCGCGGACAAGCTCAGATGTGCTAAGCTCTGCCTACGTGGTCACTGTAGTGTTTTTTCTTTTTTTCAGGCAAGGGGAAAAGCGAGAGGTAACTTTAAGCGGGAACTGCGTATACGTTTGGTCTGTTTTAGTCTGGTTTACAGTGCGCAAATGTCGTCATTCACTGGTCTTGTTCAAGTGCTACCATTGGTGTAGACAAAGATTGCATAACAGGCATAATGACAAGTTGAACCATCCCCGCCCCACATTATCAATATATTCGGTACTTCGTATGAGCAGCTTTTCTTACATGTTTCAGGCTCACGAACGTTTATTATTGCACCTGAAGCCTGTTTTCTACAAATTACCAAACCCTGATTGGCTGATATGTGGGGTTTAACGTCCCAAGAGCACCATATGATTAAGAGAGATGCCGTAGTGCAGGGCTCCGAAAGTTTTGACCACCTGAGGTTCTTTAATATGACCCAAATCTGAGCCCACGTGCTTACAGCATTTTCGCCTCCATCGAAAATACAGCCGCCGCTGCCGGTATTGTATCCCGAGTCTGCGGGTCAGCAGCCTTATCTGCTAAACCACCGCAGCGGGGCAATTACCAAACACTGACATCAACTTTCACATTCTTGCAGAAAGATTGCACGTCTGACTGCCATAGGGAGCAGTTCTTCACAAGAAAGGTCTATACATTACTCTCGCTTAGATCTTTCACCACAGGCATGCTACTGCGTAGAGTTAGGGGGCGTTTCCATACAGCATAACTCATTAGCCTGGAAACTCTTCGTTATATGAACAATTAACAGAAAAACAAAGTGTTCAATGAACATCACGGAGAAACGAAATAAGAAATCGCTCTCATAACACGCAAACTCCGCTATCAACTCGGACCATGGCCTAATTAATCCTTCTTATCGAGTTTCGCCACACGAATGAAACAGTGTGAAAGTGGAATGGAAAACGCCGGGAAAACAAGAACTCCAGAGCAATGAACGTCCTTTGACAAAGTGTGCTGAAACATTTTTTCTCGTTATGCATCGTCGCTCAGACGTTTATCGTGCACAGTTTCAGGCTTACTTTGCTGCGTTTGACGACGATATAGAGATAGAATCACGATGAATGTTGTTCGTACTTCACACAGGGGCAGACAAAAAAAGTTCACACAAAGACACGAATATAATATGGGCTCACTTCGCTCTTTATTTTTCTGTTCTTTCGAAATGAAGCGTTTACTGTTTTCGATTAAATGCGTTTTCGCAAGAGAGGAGTAAGCAGTAAAATAAAGACGTAGCGTAATGTCGAGAGATACGAATAGACACACAAGTATAACGTCATTGAGATCCACTTTAATATGAACCAAGACGCAAATGAAATAAAGAATGCGCGAAACTCGTTTTAATGTCGCGTTAACTTCGCTAAATTAAGTGAACGTTTCAAACACATGAAGGCATTCGTGATTTAGCAAGCTGAAACGCTGAAGCCGCTGCATAGAGGTGATGTGCTGCTATGCGCCAGTTAAGGTAAAATTGATTGTATCAAGTTCGATCGACCCACAGACATAGTTATTCTTGATGTATACAGAAGTTACATATGCTTGCTATGACGAGTGATGTTTGATGTAAGGTTCGGTTCTGTGTTGCGTGGATTTTCTCATCTTGCTCCGCTACTGGGCCTATACTTGAAAGAGATACGAAACAAAGTTAGAAAAAAACATTAAAAAGAAACATCGAAGTTATCCTCGGATATATACGGCTCCGGTAAAGAATGCTTATTACACATATTTTAACACAGCAGCGTTAAAGAGCTCGTTTCGCAGAAATTCTGGCGTTGGCGTCGGTGTTAGCGTCTTTGGTTGTGAGCGAGAAATTTTGATCTTGTGCGTGGCCAATAAATCGAGAAAGATGCAAGAAAAATAAATTTAAAAAGCTTGGGTCTGAGAGGGGCTCGAAACCGGGTCGTTTGCGCACAAGCAGTGGTTTTACCGCACAGCCCCGCGTCTGCTTGTGAACACAGTGATAATTACTTCCTCTGCTTGTAATTACTCTGAAAGTAACTTTTATGCTTTACAAACACACGCGTCCTGTATACACGCTTCACAATACAACATCAAGTATTGAAGTAATAATGTGTGGTACAAGCCCCCGTTACCATCAAGTGTCATAACATGTGATTATCATAATAACGTTGTAGTTCTAAAGCCGGCAATCTACTACAAAAGGGCACTCTCGTTACTGCGCCTATTCCCTTAAGGCGACGTGGTGTGTGCATAGCAAGTTCGAAAAGATTTCATGCACCAAGTGTTTTAAGCACGCATTAAGGACAGGATAACCCGGTTGCGTTACACCTTTATGCTGCAGCTTAAGGATTCCCTAATTGATTTAAGTTGGCATTGGTTCTGGAACATTGTGAGCGTGCAGTGACTGCACGCAAGCGAGAGCTCTTACGTCACTCGTCACCGTGGCTGATGAACGGTGCTCGTGTTCTTGCACTGCTACTTCCCTTTCTCACCACAATCTCACTTCTCGCTCTCCCCCTTCTATGAAAGCGCTGCAACGGGCCACCACTTTCAAACATTCTGCCACCCAGGAGTAGTTCTCTAAATGTGTGTTGCACACTGCGTTACCATGGCGTAGCTTCGGAACATTCTAATAAGCTAACATCGTTATACAGGCTTGATTTATACTATGCGTGTTTTCTGGACATGTAACAGGAATCTTCATGTTTAGCGCCATTTAGGAGCGTGCACGCTTTGTTATTCATGCTGTTAGAGGTATTCGATATAAGCATTCGGCTCACTTATATGCCTGACGCGAAAGAACATCACTGAAGCTAGTCATCGATAAGCTGCCTAGCTGTTTAGGTTTAAGTTAATTTCTGTACACGTTATCATTTCCTTGACGCAGCCACCAACTAACCTGACAAGCGAAACACAGAAAAAAAGGAGGAAAAAGTGCTCGTAAATCGAGTGATCGCTAACCCATAACTGTGTCATTTGTTAACTTTCAGAATAATCACGTTCCAGTTGCTCTCGTGTGCGATAGCAGACAGCAACAACTAGCCGGAGCTGCTTGTCGTGGTTGCATATCAGCCCGGCGTGGCTTGATAAGCACACTTCCATTCAGACTGTTTTCTTTGACGTTAATGATTACCTACAACCACTTAAAGAACGTACGTAACGCTGAGAACATGAAAAGATCAAACACATACTGGTAGCAATGCAGAGTAGCGCCTAATCTTCTTCTGGTTACATATTGCATATGCAATATAAATTTTCATTCTCAAATACAATTTACATTTCAAATGGAAGCCACTATGTTACAGTCAGCCATACATTTTATTGGAATGCAAATGTGTTAATAATAAGCTTACTTGGCGTATTTTTGTCAATTCACGAAAGCCATTTGTGGTAGCGTCTAGTGAATAAAAATGGGCCACTCCTTGTTGCAGCAAATCATATTCCGGATTGGAAACACGTGTCTATTCAATTAGTTTATTTCAATGCTCAATTTGTTTATTTCAGACGTACATACACAGTGCAAAGTATGTGCACAACGCAAAGCAAATGGAGATTTGTATGTCTCCAGATGAAACGTTTATTCATAGAACCTTGTCTTATTGTCGTCTTCCAACTCTGTGAAATCGTTGAGGATTACATGTCTTTACTGAGCAGATGAGGGTGATATAACGACAAAATTAACCGTTACCGGGTCTAATAGCCAAGGTTCAGCTTGATTCTATGGATATACGACTTCGAGTTCCCGGCTGTCACGCTTCAGCTGCCTAGATTAATAACTAGTGAAAGAGGGTTTTACTTTGCCTTCTTCCCTCCTCTTTCCCTCCTCCTCAGCCTCACTTCGCCTTCGCAGCCCTTGCTAGATTATGTCATTCATACATTTTTGATGCTTCACCCTCTCTTTACTTCTCAACCTCACTTCCCGTTCTCACGCACGTGGCTATACAACAATTTAGCCTTTTAACAATTAACTGTATATGCTTCTACAGTGGTTGCTGGAGACTGCAGAGCATGTACTTCAGGGCCCAACAAGCATTGAAAATGAGGTTAAAATGTGGCAGTACACTTTTAAACCATATATTGTATCCGAAGTCGGATCATACTCCTGAGCACGTTTTAGAGCATGAGCACTCGGAAAGCACAGAACCACTACCTCTATTTTTTTTTTTCCTGTAAACTACAAACCAATAGAGCAACACGAACATGGGAGGCACGACGGCTGAAAATGCCTTCTTGCTCATTGAGGTCGCAGGCGTGTTAGCGACAATACTTGCTTACTGTACCAAGTCGCAAGAACCAAGGGATTGAAAAGTACTTTGTGTTGGGCCAGTCTGTCCATTGTATAGATTGACTGTAATACTATGATCACTTAGCACAGAACAACAAAACAGCCAGAAAAAATGAATAGTATGGAAGCTAACTTTCAAGTGGTTCATTTGAACATGATACAGAGGCTATGTAACAATTTTTTTTTTCAGCGCAAAAAACAAGTGACGCATCATCGTCCTTCTACACACCATGAACACATTTCTCGAAAAATTATTTTCCACACAGGATTGGGAAATAAATATGTTCCTGAAACACAAATTTATCAGTTTTTTATTAGGAAAGGTCGCCACTATTTCTAGCACGGGTATATTTATGCTGCATCGAAGAATCCTAATCTTGCCCCGCCGTGGCCCACACTGATGCGCATGAAAATGCGCAGGCTTTGAAGATAGACGATTGCTGTCACGCTAAACTCGGGGCAAGGACGAAAGACACATGAAGACGAGCACCAACTTCCAGGTAGGTTTATTGCGCAGAACACGAAAATATATAGGCGATAGAAACGCTTTGATAATTTTGAGCCGTGCAAAAAAGAAAAACAGGGTAGTGAAATCAAACAACAAAAATAAACGCAGAAAGAAACCAAAGGCACTATCACAGAAATACTATACGTTACAAGGTGCACGCTCTGACCCTTTCCAAACATCTTTATTCATTTCGGACAAAAAAGGCTTGCTTGCGCATAATAACAATTATAGCAATTAAAGAAAGCACTTATCATACCAAGTAACCTAAGCCACCACACTTTAAAGATAGCTCGTGTTCCTCCTCCTTTTTCTTTTCGCTGTTATGCGCAAGGTGGCCGGAGCTTCACAGTGAATTTGCTACCAAGAATCCTATTTTTAAATTGTGCCACGTCTGTCGAGATTGAACTAATTTATGTATCACAGCTCACGTACTGCAGGCAAAAATAATCTGCTCCAACGGCAATCGAACTCAGCTCACCTTGGCACAAACCCGCAGGGAATCAACGCAGCAGTGTCGGCGCAGTTTTGGAAAGACGCAAACCCCTGTGACCTCGGAGGTTCCAGAGGTCTCCGCCGTGTAGTCCGTTCATTGTCCCGTTACCAGATGAGGCAGTGATGGATGACCTATTTCACACTTGCAGTCTGGAGCACCCGCTGTGGCGAATGATTGATGCAACATGTGCGCGAAGCTCTATGTTCCTTCAGTGATCCTTCGAATATGCGGGCGAAATATAGCTGTGCTCTACCTTCCCTCCTAAGTCCTCAGACAGGTCGTAAAGATTGGACGCGGTGACCTGGGATGCATATCGCTGGCTATGCATGTAAGAGGCCTGCTTTACGTCTTAGTTTGTTACTACGGGTGGGGGGTTTACTTTCAAGACGAAAAATAAGTGTGAGTCGGCATTCACAGAATGTTTCATTTAAGAGGGAGATACTGATGTCTGAGCTGAAGGGCTTCCGCGTGTAATCTCCTTAAGTCAAAGCAGGGGTCCGGCATATAGTGTTCTTTTTTTTTTTTGTCGATTGCTTCCTCACGTGCAACCTGTTTTCGAAGCGAACGAAGTGCGGAATGGCAAGACAAAGTTGTGGCATTTTCGAAGAAATATTGGAAGGGGGTGTACAGTTCTAATCTAAACTCTTCCCTTATATGTGCGCGTCTCTCATACTCATATGGCAGTTTCGGAACGTTAAACCTCACATATCAATCTTCGCTCTATTTCACGCTTATAGGCAACACATTTCGTGTCCTACAGCTATAGAACATCATGAAGACAGAGATAGTGCGGTATCAGTGATGGTCCCCACTTTACTTCGAAACAGCGAAACAATACTTAAATGTAACGTGCTGCTGTGCTAGTTATTTCACAAGTTCTCGCTAGACAAAAAGTAATACTTTGTATAGAACGTTAAGTTAACCGTAGGTGTCTGTCCAAGCATTCCTTTATTTATTTCACTGTACTCTCTAAAGCTGTCCGCTTATAAATGATGAGCCTCCGTCCCACTTGAGATGATTTTCTAGCGCACGTAGCCAGCTGACCTTTCATATATCTTCATAAAAACAACATTGAAACAAATATGGCTCTACACATGAGCATTTGTACATTATTGTGCAGTATCTTGACATTGTTAGGAAGGGTTGGAAAACGTCTGCACTCAGCCACTCTTGCATTGCCTGCTTCGTACATTTCTTGCCAAGAAAAACAGTGACCGTATATATACTGTGGCCTCCAATCTACTGCACGCAATAGTCTTTACATCCGCCTGTTCGCTTATGAAGAGGCTGCTTTCGCACCAGAGGACACGAAAGCCTTCGTTGACGTAGCCATTTACTCAAGCATTCACGACGCTCGTTGTTTAAGGCGACGTCAGGCGGGTGCATCAACTGTAATTGAGCACCTTTCACGAAGATTAGGAGAGGAGACATGCTAGTACTATGCCGACAGGAAAGCAGTGCGGTGACGTGCCGCTGATCGATAACGGTGGCGCTGATTGGTCAGAATAGCTGAACACCACATGCAGCATTGGTTCCGAGAAACGTTTCATCATTACTTCACGCCTGAGATCCCACCTCGTTATCACTTCGTTCATGTCAATGCATTAGTGATGCATGCGTGGTGCTTATGCTGATAACTTGAGGTTGATCTTCGACATTGTGAGACACCGCTTAATTCTTCCGACTAAAACCTGAGGAGAAAAAACTGCAACTTGTATTTTTTAAGCTATCTCGCAGCACTCAGAAGAATGTTAGAAAAAAACGATATTATATTTAACAACAATTTATTAGACGATACATTGAAAATATTCGTGTTGTGAGTACTTGAAGTATGACAGTTGTCTGCTTGATGTAGAGATGACACTTATTTTTCTCGAAAATCGATTCTATTTATTGTTTAAATGACTGAAAGGAAATGGTTAACATATAATTAAAAGGGGTGCAAAAGTAACGGTGGAATTATTGGTTAGTACAATCACTTTTATTATAATAAAACTGGAGATTCACAACAAAATAGTACAGACAGTTTAAGTTCAGCAAGTTGCCCACAGAGAGGCGCTCTCTTGAGCAAGGTAAGGTAGAGCTACGCATGAAAAGGGGCGCTCGTACCGAACCAAATCCAGAAATTTGGGTGAAGACGCAGAACTATCACAAATTTTCTAAGAGAGATAATCAAAGTAACTTTTTTTACACAAATAGCCAGCCGATGCGCAGTCAGAAAAAAAGAAAGTGAGGGGCCAAAGATCTCATGCAACATTAAGCACGGGACACAACATACGGTTTATGTCGATGCATGGGCCAGAGGAGAGAAAGCGTTTGTGGCAGTATAGCATAGTTGATGCAAATTGACTCGCTCGGGACGCTGTCACAGTTAGAAATGAACATGCGACAGTCGTAAAGAAGTAGCAATAACATGGGGTCATAGGGATAATAAGTGGACGCGTATTTAAAATGACTTTAAGATGTCTATCAGATATTACAAAAGGCTTTGTAGATAAACAGACTGCCCAGCGTATCGGTGAAATTGGTGGTCAAGAGAAACCCCATGGTTGCACCCTTACATGAGGTCTGTTTTAATCTGTTTGGAAGAATTGCTATCTGTGCACTGAGCAACCTCTATCCGAAAAAATTGGCCCCGTATCTGCATGTTTCACTGCAAATGTCGTCGAAAGACGATAGTCTTGCCAGTGGAGAGAGTGAAAAAAACGCTTATTTAATGTTCTCCGCGAGAAAATCGGTGAATTGTATTCTGGAAGCGTGGAGGTAGAGAGTCTCGATCGGTGCAGCGAAGGCAAACGAGTGCATCAAGGCACGTTCGACACGAGCGCCGTCTGGCACTTATCTTCGAAAACGAAGGAATGCGTGCGCGCCCATGGAGGAAGATGCGCGCCTCTCGCGGAGGCGATAAGGAATAAAACGCAAAGAGATGAGCTGGTGCCACCACCGTGTCGTCTTAGCTAATCGTTGGAAACACTTGTCTTTTTGAGTATCACGTTGCACTGTCAGCGCAGCGCTATAAGCGCTACGGTCCTTAGAATTACTTGTGTGTGCCTTCTCTAGTATAAAGGCACACGTACAAAACATCGACATATTTTTTATGGTGCCTCAGATATGCGTAATAATTGCTTTTGAAGACGGTAGTCTTCCCTGGGTACCTTCGACGCAAACATTTGGTCTGTCTGTCTGTACATATGTCTGTTTGTCCGCCCCAAGCGGTACGCTAAACAGCACCAAATGATACCCCAAACGGCCGACTTCATCCGCAGCGCCCACAAATATTGTTCAAGAGTCAGCGTTCATACTTGTGTGATTGTCAATTAAAAATCAATTATTGCGCATATCTGAGGCACCATAACAACACGTCAATATTCTGTATGTGTGTCTTTTTACTAGAAAGGGTATACATAAGTAATTCTGAGGACCGTAGCGTTTATCGCGCTGCGCTGACAGTGCAACGCTTGCACGAAAAGCAAGTGTTTCCAACGCTTTGCTAACGCTTTTCTATATTTGGCAGGTGGCACCGGCCCGTCACCTTGCGTTCTACACCTTATCACCTCCGAGACCGGCGTGCACGCCGAGCGCTTCGTTTTCCAAGATAACTGCCAGAGCCCCACCGCGGTGGTCTAGTGGCTAAGGTACTCGGCTGCTGACCCGCAGGTCGCGGGTTCAAATCCCGGCTGCGGCGGCTGCATTTCCGATGGAGGCGGAAATGTTGTAGGCCCGTCTGCTCAGATTTGGGCGCACGTAAAAGAACCCCAGGTGGTCAAAATTTCTGCAGCCCTCCACTACGGCGTCTCTCATAATCATATGGTGGTTTTGGGACGTTAAACCCCACATATCAATGAAGATAACTGCCAGATAGCGCTCATGTCTCACGTGTGACGTGTCTTGATGTGCTCGATCGTCTCCGCTGCACGCTCGAGGCACTCTAACGCAGTGCCTTTAGTAAATCCTTCAACAATTTTCTTGCTCAGAACATCAAATAAACGTTTTGTTCACTCTCACCAGACGCCAGACTATCGTCTTTCGGCGACATTTGCAGTGTAACATGCAGATACGGGGTCATTTTTTTTAAATTGACACTCGCACAAGTATCAATGTTGAAGCTTGAGCATAATTGGTGGGCGCTGTGGATGGGATTGGCCGTTTGAGGTATCGTTTGGTGACATTAGGGAAATTATTACCACGGACAAACAGACAAATGTGCAGACACAGAGACAGAAAGGCAGACAGACCAATAATTTGGCGTCGAAGGTGTCCAAGAAAGACTATCGTCTTTAATATTATGCGGAAGGAGAACAAAGACCGATCACTTACACATCACGAAGTTGTGCAGTATTACTACACGAGCTGTACAGAAATCCCAGAGCCAGATGCAAATCTCAATAGGGCTTTAGCGGTGGCTCTGAGACTGTTACAGCAAAGACTTACCACAATACAAACTTTTTTAGCAAAATTCATTGAGAAAAAGAAGCATAAACGAATTGCTATAGAAAGGCAATCGCATCATTTCTTTGGATGTTAGGGTCTAGCAGTGTGTTGTGGCTTTCACAGAATTCGACAAGTAAAAAGACTGGTGGCAGAGTCCTTCACAGTGAAGTTTTAGCGGTTCAAGTACAGGCCGTCGAGAGGGTTCCCGATACGGCAGTAGGGTAAACCTTACTGTCAGGTTGTGGGAGCTGCCCGCGTCAGCCTAAGGGCTGACCTTCTGGAAGTGAATATTGGTCATCATTCCATACCGAAACGAAGTCTAAGAAGTTGTTTTTTGCCATTGTATGAAAAGACGGGACAAAAATGCCGCAATCATTTCTAGCGAAGACATCGCATTTACAGTCCTGTGTTATATTTTAGGCAATACGACCAAATCATGCAAGCTCGGTGTTCGTTTTCTGTTGCAGTATTCAAACTTTTGCATTAACTAAACAAAAACTATTTTGACACAGCCCGCTCTATTGGTATAAAATATTTTAGAACTACTATTCAATCATAAGTCAATTCTAACTAATAATACGAATGTGGACGTGTCTTCGCAAATTGTTCATAATGAAGCTACAGCGTACACGCACAAGTCAATACAATACTGCAGTGGGCATATTATTATCAAACTTAGATGTTTCTCTTTACATCTATATTTGACACTAGTATTTGCATCTGCTAGTTAAATACCAGCTACTCACACTCATAAATACAGCTGTAGTGTCTCTAGAGTACCTTAAAATATGACGTATCTTCACCTTCTTCAGGTTCATTACCAAAGTGCTTGGTCAAATATCTTGTTTTAATAAAAAAAATCGCGGGCTAGCTCAGCAACTATTGTGTTACGCCCTTCCAGACCCGCGTTCACCAAAACTTCGTACGTTAGAATTATTCATAAGAAAAATACTCGTCAAATCACGTTGCTGGGGACATAACATCTAGATGTATCACAGCCAGCCAATGGCAAAGTGTTCTTTCAATCTGGTGCGTATTGAAAATACACACACGGTGCGTTGGAGCTTGCTCCTTCATTCGGGCTGAACGATCTCCAGCTGGCAGTCGGGGTTGTAAACCGGATGTCCTGACGTGCTTTTTTTCCCACGCAGATTTTCCGGGCTGTTAATTCCGCTTTCGTTGCTGCGTCATGTCGTTCCCCGTCTGTTACAACACAAGAGTGTTATTTACCCAACGTTGAAAGCCATATGCGCTATGTGGCCATAAAAATATGCACCGCTTGCGGACTTTTATGAAACTCCATGAGCATTCTGGCATTCCGCCTGGTTTGAGCACGGCAAACGTATGAACCATCGTCTACAATATGTATTTTATTGAAAAACTAGCCTTTCGTTGCTCAATTTTTTTTTATTTTTCAGTCGCGCAAAAATCTATAGGTGAGTATTTATGACGAAGCTGCGTTTTGCAAATTTTGTATTGCGGTTTTAGATGCTTTATTGGCAATGTGTGTGTGTATTTTGTTTTCTCCTAATAAAGGAAAAAAACTGTGAGTATAACATCTTGTTTTTTTTTTTCTTTTTTGCTGCACACTATAATATTGACCGCTAACAGACAGTGGCGCCAAAGAAACCTGAGGGGATGTTAATAAAGGAATTGTAATGCAAATGTGAGGAAACGGTTTTGTTTGATGAAGCGTGTAAGATTTTGGCCTTAAAATGAAGCCCTTCCGTTTAAACCCAACTATTTTTTCGTTTAACCACAATAATAAATTTGGTACCTGTTTGCTGGAGTGTTTGCACTAATTGTTGTTTATGCTAATATATATATATATATATATATATATATATATATATATATATATATATATATATATATATATATATATATATATATATATTCCCTGACGAAGGCCGGACCCCGGCCGAAACGTAGGAGCAATAAAAGTTTTCGCACGTTTGTCCGCTCAAGCCAATTTCTATTCATCACTGGATTCACAGAAGACACTCGCTGGATATATATATATATATATATATATATATATATATATATATATATATATATATATATATATATATATATATATATATATATATATATATATATATATATATATGGACTCTGACGAAGGCCGTGCCACGGCCGAAACGTTAGTAAATACGATCCTTTTCTTATGTGCTATCTTCAAGTTAATTCAATATAGAAAATACCCGGACCTGTCGTGCCTTCCCTTCAAGTTCTATATATATATATATATACACGTTTGTACCTAACGTATGCTCTGTCATATACAATTCTTAGCTTACACAATTTCATTACATTGATATATGCTTTACTTTTTATAAAGATTTTCGCAAAACCCGCCCACTGCTTGACAGAATGGTCTGGGAGCATAGCAATGTATCTCTCTCTGTACTCTTCAGACTCAGAATCATGGCCAGTTGAAAAGTAATCCCTTCACCATCGTTCCTGCCTTTCATGTCTCCACTACGGCATGTATGTAAATGCTTCCAATCCAAAATTGCTGGTCTGCAAATGGTATACTGTTTTTTTTTCTTTTGTATCGAAAGTCAAGTTTGTCCTGTCCTCATAAGCAGACATTCAATACTGTATGAAATAGTGCACGAGCTCAGTATATAGCATGAACCAGTATTGTTGACGAACTGCCGGAATACATTGAGGCATCATTCCGATGCAGCCATGGCTCTCACGTAGACAACGCAAGGCCACACATTATATGAGCCTGGCGAGGACAATTTGCGTGCAGCTCACGTACGTCACACAGGGACTGTGCCTTCATTCATCTCGCGCTGCGCACCCCAATCCAAGTCCCCGCTCTGTGTCCGCCTCCCAATAATGAACCAGCGCTGTTTCGGAAGGCCTGCGTCGGGAAACTGCGGGGTTTATCCTGGTGCACGAAAGGCGAGCAGCCGGTATACAAATAAAACGTAGCTTTGAAAGATAACGGTAAGTTAATACGAAAAGCGTGAACGATCACATTCATTTGTCTTCCTTCTTCTGGTAGATCTTCTATGTAAGAGCAGTGCGAATTTCCTTTTTCGCTTCGGGCCTCCCTGAAAGGTAGATCTAGTGGTACGTGCGTGTTCCTCTGCATGTGTTTCTGCAGAGGGAGTGTGGGAGGTTGTAGGGGGTTGGTTACAGAAGTTGCGTGTCGGAGCGTGTGTACTTTAGCACAGCACAGTTCGACTCCTCGTGGGTGGCTGCTTGAACGTCATACCACCTCTCTTATTACATCTGCAGCCTTGCTGACACTTTGCTTCCCCCCAACTCTGTACGACCTCTCAGTTTCTCGTATTGATGGCTCACGCAGGAGAACACATTATTGCGCGCACTGTAACTGCCACCGAAATTCGAAGGCCCCTCGGGCATTCTTCATGCGGCATTCTTTTCGTATTAGTCCGAGCAGTGCTTGCAGCGCGAGGGAGACTAAGGTCGAAATGCGACTGCTCATTTCGTAAACGAGACGGGGTTTTCAGCAACGAATCGTTGCCTGGAATTTTCGCTGTTGCTAGGATTGTGAGGCTCCGTAAATCCACGAGGGGTTACAGAAGTCGACCTCTGTTGCTGTAATACAGCAAATCGCTTGGTTAAATCAGTACATGCTACTACTGTGTCGGTTGTTTTGTATTGAAAGCAACCAGTGTAAATTTTTGGAACAGAAGCTACCATGCGTCACAGTAATTCTAGCATGACCCTTTAACAAATCCGCTGCTAACTTGAGCTTAGACTGCACTTCAATATTTTGAACTTATATGGTGTTTCGTTTTACTTTATATAGTTTTTCCTCAATAGATGGAGAAATTTAAAAACTGCCTCTTACAGATAGCATATTTGTAACGATTATACATCAATACGGCAAATGACTAACTTTACTAACTCGTGAAATCTGCATGCACGTTTATATGGTTAACGTTAATCTTAATCTTTTAATCAATAGCGTTTTGGCAGATGTTTAAACGCACACTATAGCTTGTGCTTACGGATGGCGTATCTACATATAAAAAAAGTTCAATTGCGTGAAAAGTTTTATATGTACATTTCTAAAGTGTGCGATAAAAAACAATATTACAGTTATTCTTGCGCTGCTTGCCCTAAACGACGTTTTAAGAAAAAAAAATATGAAAAGCTTGTGCATGTTTAACCGAACTTTTTTTATATGTATACGATGTCGCGAAATAGAAACCACCCTAAGATTTTATTTCTAGTAGATGTACTTTGCAAGCAAGGGTGTCCCATTATATATTATGACAAAATTAGGAGGGTAATTTATGCATTATGTACACGGGATGCGTAAATTACATAGGACGTACATATACGCACACCTCATGAATTGAACGGCCTTCGCGAATCCTTAGTAAGAATTCCAGATTATGAATTATTTATGACTCTGTTATCGCATGTATTGCAACATGTCCTCATATTCTGCTCAGTCATCACGATTACTGTGTTATTAAAACCACTGCGCTGCTAATTTGGAGTGTCCGATTTGATAGTTTATCTTGAAAATTTTGTTGCCCATGTCTCTTGATGATTTTGCTGTGATATACGAGCAAACTTTTAGGCCACGAGAAATGAATTGGCAAATTAATTGTGATGTAAGTAACCACTACAAAAAACTAAGAAATAGTAGGCAATTGATGGACAACGTAGTACGACATCTAGTGCAAATAATGTTCACCGCGTCGTATAAGCGAGCTTAGAGACTGCAGCTACGCTACTCACGGGTTATCTAAAATTATTATTGCATTTCAAAATATGTGGTGTATTTTTGACGCGCATTACAATATTGCCTAAATTTTTGCATACTTCCGTAACTCATGCTCTTCCATAATACTGTGCACGGTGTGTGGTCTATGAACGTCCCCTCGTGAGAGGAAGTTACGTTCACATCAATAGGTATGCAGACTCATTAAATATTAGGGTTATGTGGCTTACTATACGTAACCATCAATCTAGTTCCTGAATTAAGAGCTATTACAAGCCTCCCTACCTGAACTCATTAGTAATGGGCTTTCGGGTTGCTTACCCAAGTTTGGACAGTTTAATTTTTCCGCCACACCGCACTCTGAAACTGATCCCACCATTGTACAATGGACAGCCAAAGATTGTTTAATTTTGCCCCGCCGCAGTAGTGTAGTGGCTAAGGTACTCGGCTGCTGACCCTCAAGTCGCGGGATCGAATCCCAGCGGCGGTGGCTGTATTTTAGATAGAAGCGAGAACGCTGTAGGCCCATGTGCTCATATTTGAGTGCACGTTAAAGAATCCCAGGTGGTCGAAATTTCCGAAGCCCTCCACTATGGCGTCTCTCATAATCATATGGTGGTTTTGGGACGTTCAACCCCACAAATCAATCAACATTGTAAAATTTTTTAATCGAACATTGGCACAGACATACACTCTCGAGGCTTCCAGATGTCTTGTAATAGATCTCTTTGAATGTTGAACAGTTAATTTTGTTTATTCATAAAATTGCTATAGTCGAATCAATGGAACCCTGATCACTTTTCTAGGTACCACGGCTGAAGCAACCAATTTTTACCATTCCTTCAAAATTAGTTTGGCCTACCGTGGAATGAGGAGCACGAAATACTCATGAATACGTTTTTATATGTGCGCACGCATGCAGAACTTCCGTTGATACCTCTCCACTGACTTTCATTGTATTAACACACACACGTAACGCTTTCACTTCCCTTGACTTCTGAATTTTTTGTCAACTGGTCTTTCCAACAGATATATTCGACATCATGGCAGTGCCGCTAGAAAGGACTACGCTTAAAATAAACGTCCGAGAAATACACCAGAGTGAACAACAGATAAGTAAGAAAACAGGGAGAAGTTGTTGTTCCCTTCACTGTGTTTTGTCCTCTCTCCTGTGTTTGTGGAAGCTGAATTTCTAAGCTGCCCAATCTCAAATCTTGCTTTACGAAATAGATGCTTCTGTTTTATCGTGAATCTGGTTATTGCGTTTAGAGATTCCTTTATGAATGCTACTTTTCATGTTCCCGCTTGTACCTGCAAAAATATTGCAAATATTCTTATAGTTACGAACTGTGAGGCAAAATGGCGTATGGTTCTGCGCCTCCCGCAAACCCTATTTGGTTATTGAACGGTCTTTAGCAAACGCCAACTGCGAAGATTGAAATGCTCCCGTAATGGCTTTTTAACAGTTGTGGACAACACTACTAATTTGAAAAGTTTGAGAAATACAGATCAACACTACAGTTGCAAGATGCTTAGCTCGCAATGAGAGAGGAGATCATTCAGCAACAGATCATCAGAATAAATGTAGTTGCTGCCAGTAGTGAGCAACGTGAAATCACGCTTTTCGCGACAGCCCCAGGATGTTTAAGTAAACACAGCGGGCAGAACCGGAAATTGCTCACTCTCAGAAATGCACTATGGCAGATGATATATGCGACGTTTAAAATTAATTTCTCGTGACTCAACTATCTCCCTGGCCTTCTCTTTTTTGATTTATACTCTTCTGTGCAATTTCCCATCTTTCTTGCCGCTCTCATACATATCGAATAGACTGCTGACGTGGTGACGGCCCTTTCCCCGCTCGCCACGAAGCAAGACTCCGTAAACTCAATGTCAGGACGCCCCCAGAACGATTTTCGTGGTGGTTGACTAAACCCTAGCTAGCTACGAAACAAGAACGGTGAGTTTTCATCCAAGCCAGAAAATGAAAAGTAGTGGTGGTGGTATTGCACAGAGCTTGGTTGGGTGGGGAGACAGCGCTTATGCTGCTGCTTTCTGATTTCCCAGCTGCTGCCTATACAATATGTTATACCGATTGACGGCCAGTGACGCGTCCTATAAAAGCACCGTCTTCACATACTGCGAACTCCGCGTATCTAGCTTCAACGACGCTTGGCTTTTACGCTTTCACAAGACGGGTATGAAACAGGCGAAAGAAAACAGATGGGGTCGGGAAAGCGACAAAAAGCGAAGCATCGTCGTTTCCAGATGGCAGCACTTACCGGGGTTCCGCACAAATGCTATAGCATTTACAGTATGCGCCATCTCATTACCGCGCTGAACGCCCACTGCTTCTGAAACTTGATACACGTAACTTTTTTGTCTGTTCACAATTAAACAGTGTTTATTTTTCACGTGGTTGCGGGGGTCGTCCTGGTCTCTGCGTCAACATCAGATGAGTAAAGGCCATGGATAAAGTAATGAGTATAAGACTGTTCTCAGTCGTAAAGCTCACTGAATCGTAAGCGGAGTGAAAGCCATTATACTACCATACGTTAACCCGGCAGTATCACCAGTTTAGTTCATTTTTCAGTTAAAAAGAATGCGTAAAAATGAAAATACTGCTCCTGCAATGGCATGTCTCACCGCCAACGTAAGTTGTCTGCTCAGCTGCTACGGTGTGCTCTTTAAAATATTGGAAAGAGAGGGGGTATTTCCTCCCCATATCCCTTCACTTTCTTTCGTTTCTGAAGCCAAAACTCGCGTTCACTTTTTGCTTTCCTACTCGCGCTGCACTCCAAAAGTTCCCGTTATTTGTTCCTGCTCTTATACGTGCCTTCCCTCCTCTTCAAGTTGCTATTAGAGTGGCTGGCTCATCCCAAAGCACTCGAAGAGAAGGCGCGTTCGTGTCAGCAAAGGGAGCTAAGGAGGGGCTATAGGAAGAAAAGTACCTCGCAAGGCCCCGCTTACTGTCTTCTTGAGCGTCCCCCTCTTCTGCGCATGTCTTCAGATTGCAATAAGGAATAAGGTGCCAGAAAGCTCTACCACGCTTTATATAGACACTGTGTACGGCTAAAAAACATGTCTCTCAGTTGTGGTGTAAAGTGAGTTGGCCGTGTACCTTAATCACAAAGCGATACACATCCAGCGAATAGCTGATGGTAGACCCCATAGACGCTTGTTGGATGAGGCTTTTATGTGCCTGTGATAGCCGGTATAACGGGTGAAATCAAGGCACAGTCACGCCCAAGTTAGCTTAGATGTATTACTTGTGTTTTGTATTTGTAGTGTCAAGATGATCATTTAAAGTGAAAAGGGTTAAAGTGAACCAAAAGATACACTTTCCTTTTTTGGGATCTCCATAAGATGGGATACCCTCCCTGTGCATGGTTCCCTGTCATAGGGAGGGCGGGGGGAAGGTTTTTTACAGCGCACCCCTGCCTACTATGACAATTTGACAACACCCCCTCCCCCTTGTCTTAGGTGACTATGGGGGGTACCCCCACCACAGTTCGTGAAGATCCCAATTCAAAACCTCTGATGCCCAGCAGACCAACTCTCATGCTCTCCGTTCTTTTTCTGTTCTTTTTCAAATCCATTTATTATTGCGATAGCAATAATATGGACACTCTCGGCTGGATTTTGCTGCCGGCGTCGACGTTACCGTCAATCACTGTATATGTACACGTTTATATATATGAAAACGCAAGAAAGAAAAGGAATCCAGGAAAGGACTCCGGCGCACGTAATCCAACGTGAGATCTCTGCGTCTCTAATGAGGGGCGCTAAACACTGAGCCACCGATGAAGTTGTTCTTCGACGTTCCAACGGCAAGCTATTTATATCTACTACTTACCTATGCTGACTGGACTCAGGGGCGATTATCAAGTTTTCAGCATTACCAGCAAGATAGCGATATGAGCGCGCGCCGGCACGTGCTCCAATCTCGCACGCGTACTTTGCCCCGCTTAGAGCAGAGTGGCGACACTCCCTCGCGCGCCCTTATTTCGCGGGGAGGATCGTACGTCTTGGCTGGTCTCAAGCTTTACCTGGAATGATTCTGTTGCAGATACCGGGCGCAAAATGTCACTGCAATCATTGCAGTCTCCGTTCGCGAGAAGCGCGCACTTTTCAGGCACACTAAAGTAACAACTGAGACGCGTATTCGCGTGCATCTGTACCTGTGAGCACGTTTCGTGCGTCATTTACGCGTGAGAAACACGGGACACGTTTCCATTTGCTTTCCATTTCGCGTGGGACCTCCCAATTTGTGGCTATCGCGTACATTGCTTCGCCTTTCCTGCAAAGCTGGGACTTTTTTCTCTCTCTTTCTAAGCCTTTCTCACTATTTGTCTCGTTTTCCTGTCTATTTATTTCTATTGCTCTCCTCCTTTCTCTTTCTTTGCTTTGTTCTATTTCTTTTTATAGTTGTCGGTCTTCCTTCTGCCTCTTTTTTATTTTTTTTAGTCTACCTCCTTTATACGTTTTTCCCGTTTTGAATGTCTACTTTTACCTTTATGCTGTTTATTTTTGTATTGCCTTTTTCTCTCTTGCTTTTTCTTCCTAATACTTTCTTTCTTTCTCTCTTTCTCTCTATTCTGTTTTTCTATTTCTTTTTACTTCGCACTATTGTAATGTATTTCACCTGTTTGAAGGGCTCCACTTTTCTGAGCAGAGTTAGCGCTAAACACCCACACCTGCTGTACGCGCTAGGGAGACGTGCCCAATTGGTGTGGCGCATACCGTTTTATAGTTTTATGCGTTCAGCAAAGTTCTTACGGCCGGTTTACGCCGCTCCTCTGCTAAAACAGTACTTATCTGAGAGTGCTAACGGCTGCAATTATTAGACTTGATTTTATCATTTAATGGTCGGATGTTTTTTTTTTTGAACGCAAGTCAAGTCGTGAATCTATTAATCGTCAGTTATAAATTTTTGCTCCTCTTTTCACCCGTCATCTGTCCCTACCCCTCTCCCTCCCACCCCTTCATGTTTAGGTCCGTAAACAAGAAAAAAAACACATACTGCCAGCACCTTGTTTAATCGATTTTATTCTCACGTCGCACTGTTGTGTTGGTTGTCTGCACCTTGCATAAAAACAAAACTTTGGGGTTGCTGCCACCACAACAATAGGCAACACCTGTGGTGTGCGGGGGACCGAAGGCGCCCAATGTTTAACTCGCGCTGAGGCCAAACTGCTCCTTTTTCTCAAAATAGACCATCTGTGCTGCCCATGTGGCAAATGGAAAACAGCACCAAAGAATATATACAGAAACCAAACGAAAAAAAAAGAAACTTTGCTAGTCGGACTTTGCCAATAGGTACGAATTCCTTATCTTGCGTTTCAATGCCATGGCGCGCCCCGCGAAGCCATCTGGCTCACTTGGGTTGGGGATCGTGCATTCAGAGGCGTGGCCAGCCCTTTCTATCTTTTGGGTTCGCAGACTCTCGCATTTTATCTCGTTCTTTTTGACGAAAGTAAAAGTTTTTTTTTAATTTTTTGGTTGCTTGAACAGCAGTTTTGTGTAATTCGAAACCCCTGTCTACAGTGCGGCTTCCTTCCAAATACATCCACCTTACAGAAAAGCCTTTTACGGGCGTGGTTTTTGGTGGGGAGTGATGAATGTAGGACCCCAAAAGAAAGAAACAAAATAAACTAGAGAGGCATTGAGGCACTTTTTTTTTTACTTTTAACGAGCCCAGCCCTGCCCTCTCTTACAGTCGAACAGCTCCGACTTTTCACACAGCACCTTTGCGCGGAGTGCGCTGCGGCCTGAGGAACGTCTTGCTGCTCGTTCGACAGTTATCTCTTCTCGCTTGACCGGCGTAAAATTGGAACGTACGCGAAGGATAGGCACCATAAAGGAAAGAACAGATCAACGTTCCCTATAGACGTTCTCGCCATACGGCACGCCCAAAATGAAAAAAAAAAAGGTAAGGAACGGTAATGATGGTGTTGCACGAGCTGTTGGTCGAAAGAGTTATAAAGAAAGGAAAACTAATAGGAAGCCTCTCAGGTCACCCCAATGGGAAATAAAGGTGCTTGTCATCAACAGTACTCGGAAGTTGATTCAAGACGTCGCCACCAAGTTGCAGCACCTCATTTTGAATTTTGTCGTTTTTTTTTTTACTCCTGTTGTTGCATGCGTCTATCGTTATAACGGAAAATGAATCTGCCTGTCTGAATTTTCATAAAGAACGCTCTAAAACGTGGTTGGAAGTTATACATTCCGTATGTTTTTTTTTCTTACTTATTTCGGTCCGCATATTTCAATTCTCTTCAATGTTTTCATTCCTGTGGCTTTTCTAAGTTTTGAAAAAAAGGAGTGTTGAAATCTTGTTAGTTGGCGATGCGTTCGCCGTGTCTAAGTAATTTGTGAACGCCTCTAATTGTAAGCATATGTGAGCAATGCAAATCTGGACCACAACTAGGCTATTAACTTTCTCGACCTCTCCGACTTATTTGTCTTGTTTTTTTCTCTATTTTTACATTTCGGTAGAAGCAGCAGATCACTGAAAGGACCTGTCACATTGGCGACTTCTTTTGGTCACCGAATATTCGGCTTCAAAGGTACCCTTTCTACTCAAAACCACCGGAGCAATGGGGAAATTATGACGTCGCTATTGAAATACAGATTGCAACTCTGCCCGAGCTACCTGAACAGCCAAAGTGCTTTACTATATGAGATGATGGAACACTATCCAATGACTTCTTACACCTGGCTGTTTACCCTGTCCAGTCAAATCTTCAAAACAAAAAGCGGTCTCGTCGTAACGCTCATTTCGGCAAGTCAATCAATACGGCAGCAGTCACCTGCAAAGTTCATGATTACGCACGTGATGCGTGACTGCCTTAAATATATTACACACTGTCATGCAAAGCAGCGTTGATCTTTGTTTTCTTCGAGCGTAGGCCATGCATAAACGTCGGTGCACGCACGCGAGATGCACGCAATGCTGCTGCACCACAGTGCGTGCGGTGTTCTAGCACGGAAGAGGCCGCCCCGCCGCAGCGCTTAGAAATGCACACTTCCCCGTCGGCTAATGCTTGGGGAAGGTACGCGAGAGTGGCCTTACGGTAAATGCCGCTTTCGTGACCAGCGGCGCGGAAACGAGCCTTAGCCGAGCGAGTGACAGGGACCGAGCCATCGATCACGTATAGGCCTACGCGCGCGCTTTTGCGCGCGTATATTGAACGGCTGTGCAGCAGCAGCGTGGACACCGGGGTAATGAAGGGGAGTGTGAGATACTGGCATGAAGGTATGCAAACACCTTTCCCTTCACATGAGGCCGTATGGCACATGGCATGAAAGAAAAGTGAGCACTTGCCAAACTGAGCTCAGTAATACGAAGCGGTTATCCTGCGTGAGAAGAATGCGACAATAAGTAGTCGCTCTTCGCTATAGCCTATATGTGCATGTGCACTCACTTCACCCGTCACGCGAAAGTCACCATTTTCTTTATTACCTAAATGTATCACAAAACGGGGGTAAGCACCGAAGCCGTCTTCAATGTTAATTTTGTAAAGCAAAATAAGTTTCTTTCATGCCACTACGTCATAGACAAACTGAAAGCCAAACTTCAACAATTTTGCTGGTGGTAGTGGTTAGAAGGAGAAGAAAGCGCCTAATTTCTGCAGCCCGGTGAAGAGCACAGCGCAGTGCCTAAAACAATTTTCGCTGGGGTACATAGAAGAAGCCTATGCTAACATCTCTGGAAAGAGGGAGAGTAAATATTTATTCCGAGGAAGTGAACAAAATCACCACCCTAGGTCAGCGCCATCTTGTTCTCTGTGCAGTCAGCCATGACCATGACGTCATGCTATCAAACCCAGACCCAAAGAATCAGCACACAATAACGACACCTGGGATTTTACGTCGCAAAACCACGATATGGTTGTGAAAAACGCCGTAGTGGAGGACTTCGCAAATTTGGAGCATCTGGTGTTCTTTAACGTGCACTAACAAGGCATGGTACGCGTACTTCTACCATTTCGCCTCCATGAAAATGTGACCACCATGGCCGGGATCAGACCCGCCACCTACGGGAAGAGTCAGCGCATTTTGACAGAACGTACTTGCCTTGAGTTGAATTACGTGATATGTTCGGGACTCAATAGGCATGCAGTATGATCATGAAGTTGTTTAGAGTGCGGCAGCTATGAAGTTCTACGGGAAATGGGAAAAATTGCACTTGCAGTCAACGGAAACACGTGCCTTTCGAATACCAACTTCCTTGTTGCTATAAAAGCCGCTCTCCAAGTAATTCCGCCAGCTCTGAAAAACAAAACAAAACAAAATAAAAACGCCAAGCCTGCGCGGAACGCACGGCACTGTCACAGCGACAGCTTGAAGAGGAGTCTTTCGAATCCTTATTTTTTTCACTTTCTTTAGGTGACTATTACACACACTTGCAGCGTACCCACCATGTCCTTATTTATAGTGTTGCACGCAGCCATTCCCTATGCCATCATTTGTCATTCTTCGGACTAGTGTGGTACCTGCTCCACACTTGCAAGAAAATTTCGAGCAATTATTTTTGTGCTGTGCTTGACGACGATGCCGAATTCTGGCCGAACCTTTTGTAATTCCCACAAATCACCACAGTGGTTACTAGCCACAGTTATATATTTGAACAAGGTCGAGCTTTTGTGTAGGGTTGGAGCATTCGACGGCCCACTCATTGCGTAATTTTCATTATGGAATACTCGATTGGTGTTCCGCTGTTCTCAAACTCTTCATTACTCGTATTACCATGATTTCTTTCCCGACATCAAGCCTGCCTAAGGCCAGTTTGCAAAGTTATTCAGAGCACCGGCGTTGCTCAGTAGTAGAGTAGTGGGCTGGCACACAGGCGACTAGGGTTCGAATTCCATTGTGTCCGTGGTGTTTTTAACTGAGTTTTTATCTTATTTCGTGTGATAGTGGTTACGGACATCGGCAGCGGAAGACAACCACGACGGCCATGTGAGCCGTGTTCTAATCTCATGAAAGCTTTCGCTGTAATAAAAAGCAGCACATTCGATATTAGCAATATTATATGTATCCGGTGTTTTATGCCTCTAAACAACAATATACGGATAAGAGACGCCATAGTGCAGAGCTGCAGAAATATTTATTGTGTGGTCGTTAATCTCCACGGACAGCGCACAGCATACAGAGTTCTAGTATCTTTCAAGCAGGGCAAAAAGTTAGCAATGACAATCATGCATACGAGCAATATACTCTGTTACACAGTTTCAACCATAACATTGATGGCAATAATGTATCTGTTGTTCCAAATAACAAGGTTTGAAGGTTTATCAGTAAATCTGATCTTCGATGGAATAATAACGTCACCTGCATACACAAGAAGGCCATGCGGGAAGTAGAGTATTTACGGCGAACACTTCCCAAGGTTTCAAGGAAGTAAATGTTAAGACTCTGAATTAAGCGCTGCACATCCAGAATAATTTCTGCAAATCTAGAATCACTACAAACCAGATGCTATATCGCGAAAAGCCGAAAAAATTCTTCATAATATACCATGCCAAGCTAGGAATCTTGAAACTTCTCATGCAGCATTCCACTCTAACTTTCCAGTCAAAAGATTAATGAAACATCGAGCAAAACTGTAACTTACACAAATTTATTTTCCCTCCGTGCAATCCAAGATTGGTATCACTTATCCAGAAAAACAATCGAATGAGTTTTTGCTTCTGCTTCCATTACCACACTTCCAAATGCTGTATGTAATGCCATTTTCACCAGAAGTGTCGTGCCCTAAAGGCACTGCTTATATATATATTTTTTTTTCTTTTCAAAGACGAGTCTTTCTAGGAGGCCTTCGACGCAAAAATTTTGGTCTGTCTGTCTGTGCTTTGCTCTATTTGTCCTTTCCTAACGGTACTCTATATGGCACCAAAGTGACCACGCGATATACTCCAAATGGCCGACCCCATCCGCATTGTCCACCAATATTGCTCAAGATTCAGCGTTTATACTTGTGCGATTGTCAATTAAAAAGAAATAATTTCGCATCTCTGAGGCACGATAACACGTCAATATTATGTATGTGTACTTTTTACTAGAAAAGGCATACATAAGTAATTTTAAGGACTGTAGCCTGAATAATCGGGTGCAGTACGTCGCCATCGAGGGTCTAAATTCGAGTCTTTTGCCAGTCACGTCGGGTGTGCCCCAAGGCAGTGTATTGGGGCCCTTGCTATTGTTGTGTTACATAAATGATATTGTAGATGTAATTGAGCCAACCGTCCAGATTCGTTTGTTCGCAGACGACTGCGTTTTATTTCGTGAAATTCATAACAAACATGATCAAATAGAGCTACACAAAAATCTGGACTACATATACAAATGGTGCAACAAATGGGCTATGATTGTAAATACAGAAAAAACAGTTTCCATGTGTATAACTCGAAAAAAATATCCCCTTCACTATGCTTACTCCCTTGGTTCATCTACACTTAAACAGGTAAATAACTACAAATATCTAGGTGTTACGTTCACTACTAACCTGTCTTGGAATTCACACATTGAAAACATTTGTGCATCTGCTTTCAGAAAATTATGCTGCCTGAGACACAAGCTCCGCAATTCACCACCAAGTGTAAAACTTCTGTGTTATCAATTCTACATTCGACCAAAATTGGAGTACGCATGCGTAGTGTGGGATTCCTACACCGAATGTAACATAGACAAATTGGAAAGAATTCAGAGAAAAGCAGTTCGCTTTATATATTCTAATTTTCGTCACACGGATTCTCCATCTGAACTAATGTCAGCTAACAACATTCCACTACTTCAGTCTAGAAGAAGGCAACTGCGCTTAGACTTCCTGAGTTCCTTGCTTAACCATAGAGTTGCGATTGACCCTTCATTGTATTTAACCCCTTTGTCAACCAGATATACACGACATCACCAACCAAACTCTTTTACACCATATTTTGCTAGAACAGATACATATAAATTTTCCTTTTTTCCGCGAACAGTGTCTGAGTGGAACACCTTGTCTGAGTGCGACCGCCCTGCATAGTATGTATGTATGTCTCATAGTGTATATTTGTTGATGTAGCACTGTATATATTTCCTCATCTTACTCACTTTGTTATTTATTACGTTCGTGATCAATCTTAGTCCTCTGTTTTTGTGATTCCTGATTGCCCGTCCTGCTTGGACCACGTTTTGTGGTCTGCAGTATGAATAAATAAATAAAATAAATAACACTGCGCTGGCCATGCAATGCTTGCTCGAAACAGAAAGTGTTTTATTATTCGATTTTTTTTTTTAGTTTTGCTCTGGGATAATGTGTCGTGCATTGAAACGTCTAATGCACTTAATAGACGTTTCTTTCTTTTTTTTCTATTCATCGCGAGTGTTGAACATTAAATTGCGCAAAAATTTCACTTCTTATATTGATAGACAGAATATTTTTCCTAAAAATCACTACATTTTATGTTATATTGCTTTTGACGCATTATTTTATTTTATGGCTGCTGGCTTTATAAGTGAGCTTTATTTAGGTGCTTTTTTTACTGAACGTGTAACCCATTCACTCCTGATGAAAGGCCTGGAAATTCAGGTCGATAGTATTGATCAAGTACGTAGATAAAAAATAATTATTTAAATAAATAAATAAACTTAAGCCTTCGTGGAAATATGACCTTCGTAGCCGGGATACACTGGATTCACTGGGATACACTGGATACACTGGATTCCAAGCCGGGACACACTGGCACGCGCAGACACACACACACACACGCACACACACAAATAGAAAAACATGCGATAATATAAGTGTCTACTGATAGTCAGCGGCCTGTGTATGTAGCAACAAAGTTTACAAGCGTGACTACGTTGACGACAGCTGGTTTAAATCGTTATGCAGATCTGCGCCACATGTACAACCCTGCATCGTATTAACACGACGGTATACTTTGCACGCCAATGCCAATTAAAGGGACCTCCAGCTTCCGTCGCTCATCTCGTACCTTGTGTTGTCGCCAATTACCAGGTGTTATGGCCCTGCGTGACTTCCACCGTCGAGCGCGCACTCGTGACTTGAACATGTTTCTTAACTTTGAAGAACGAGCTGAGATGGCTTCAAGGTGAGGTAATGAACCAATTTCGTACACAAAAAGTGTAGGTCTCATTCGAAATAATCTGTCACTGCAGCGTTTATATTTTTATTTTTGTTTTAAGCAATGATGCCTTCAATTTTTATTTTTGCTTTTGTCCGCAAAAAAATCTTGCATAGTTGCACACGTGTAAGCAATTGAAGTGATTGTACGAATTTTTAAAGCTTGGAAGTAATAAGCATGCGCGTATAATGAATGGTAGACGTGTTTTCGAGCTTGACTAATTTCTTCACACTCCCTGTGAGAGGGACCAGAAACCTAGGACATCGACTTAAAGTTTGTGTGGCAGCTTGGGCTAGTTGCTATGACTTGACGATAGTTATAACGCGAAAACAGAACGATGACACAGAGACAAGAAGGACACGTTTTTGCGCTATAACAATCGTTAAATGTGTTTTGCGTGGCATTCTCTCATAGCTATGGGCAATAAATAAAATGAAATATTGCTCAGGCAACCCATTGTTAAGAAATATACTTGTATTGATATTTTAGTTTGATCTAACCAACTGTATGCTGGCAGTCAAAATGTTGAATGCTTTATAATACATCGTACGTTCTCAGTTTTGCTCCATTACTATTTATTTATGGACATGATAATGGATACGTCTAGTCATTTCACTTTAGTTCGAGCGCAGAAGCGGGTTAGTGTGTGCCTGGTACGTGCGTGTGTGGCTGTCAACAACATTGCTCTCGCTGGACCTTCCTTTTCTTTCCGTCACCTGACTTTCTATCCACGCAGAAAATCTCGCGAAAGAATTTTACTCCAAAAAATGAAATAGCACCAAGCCACCTTCAGCGCGGCGGCTCGTACCACACAATTATGCGTTGCAGATACTAATTAACGAGTAAAAGAGTAATTTTAGGCGTTGAGAACTTCAGAAAAACAAAAACAGTGGTGCACCTTATTTTTAAAACAAAGTTGCTCGGGACATACGCGCCTTCTTTTTGGATGGTTTTGGCGCATTCACTACCGGAAGTTAAACAAAATACAAACGCACCGTAGAAGAGCCCGCAAAGTTTAAATGATGCTGTATTTACATCACAGCCACTGCATATATGAATATTCTGCAGGTTCTTTTCACTTCAGCAATACTCAATGGCACTGCTAAAGCCAGGGCATCGTGTCAACGTAGCTAATGTGGAAGTTAATCTGAAAGTTTGATTTGTTTTCGTATGCCTGTACTTCATTTTTTACACGTGAAATAACGTGTGAAATCAACGTAATTTCACGCTCGTAAACTTTTTCATTAGGTGCGCCATCAAGAAGTTTTTTTTTTCGTGTGCATATTTGTTGCTTTTCTTATAGTACCTCCTCTTCGAAACGCCGTATGCACAGCTCCTCATGGACGTTCATATTTGTTTATTCTTTCAAAGATATGACCATCGATCAACATGCTGTTTTGTAAATAAGGCAACAAGGGCAGGCGATTGACAACTCCTGGTGGCACTTGCAACGTTGTAAGCTTTTTTCTTTTATGTATATATTGTTATTTACTCTATTTAAAATCATAAATTATGTTTTCATTCCATAAAATGACATTGTTTTAGTAGTTTAGTAAAATATCTGCAGCGCACCTAATCCATCACAAGTATCTACTCCCGCTGTTTCCCCCCATATATATATATATATATATATATATATATATATATATATATATATATATATATATATATATATATATATATATATATATATATATATATATATATATATATATATATATATATATATATATGGTAATAACGAGCTGGAAGTTATCTATTTCAGTCAAGAAAACTTTCGGTTCAACAAACAGTTTCGTGAGGTCCTTTATTACAGTTTGTGGAACTGCATTTTCATCCTATAACTTGTTGGTTAACATTTTATATTGACACTCGCGCCTCTTATAGAACTCCTCGAATACCGCGATTTGACGACCCTTTTCTTTTAGTATTTGCTGCCATCAAGCCTGGTACATGTGTACTAACTAACAGTCCATTACGGGTAGTACATTGCACGAGCATGCTTCACTCGGGCTGTTTCACGGAGGATACGGCACTACGAAGAAGAAGATGACAGAGCGTGAGAAGGTTACTCTGTCTATATTATGTGCATATGCACGGGGCAGCCTTTTCGGCGAGAATCTGCTCCATTTTGCGGCCTCGCAACGGCGACGCGTTGTTTGCACATGTAAGTAAAAGACGCAGTCAAGTGTGTTTGGCTCGAATACACCGGCCTTCTAGGGGGACTTTCATTAGATGATATTTAGGGCGAGTGCGGAGTGGGTCCCATGGAGAGAGAGAAAAGCCCTTTCAGAGGGCAGCGCCACGGGCTTCCTTTCTCGGCGTGTATTCCAGGTGCGGGAGGCTCCTCATGCACGACGATTTTGTCTGGATTTCGAAAACAGGAAGGGAAAGTGGAAGAAAAATCCATACTATGGTGTACTTAGGTACTGTACACTTGGTGCCCGTAGTATACTGTGGTATACGATACTTTTTTTGATCGTTTTGAAGTTATTCTTACTTCTATGGTATGTTAGGCCTTTGTCTTGCGTGTGCACCATACATTTATTAAGTGTCCTGGTGTTATTTGATGGCATTATATAGTATAATTCACCTGATAATGTTCTATGTACTGTTATTCAGCCTACTAAGCCTAAATGTTGTGTACGTGAAGCACGCATTTGTAAAAATAAAGACTTCTGACGCTCTTTCAATATCGTTCTTGCGGAAATATTGTAAATTTTCATTCATTTTGTCTGACATCGTTGACGCTTTCTTCGAGCTTTTGTAGCACTAGCCCAACGGACGTTTAATAAAAATTGCAAAAAAATTGTTGAAACTGCTGCGAAGAAAGCAACGCGTTACCAAGAGGAGACGATACAAGCACTGCTTTTGTACTTGATAATTTCTTCAGTGGGACAGAATATTATGGCATAAAAGCTGATGTAGTAACACTCATGTGAATGTAGTTTACTAAGTGATCGCTTTATGATGGGTACGTTAAGTTAACATTTCCTGACTGTCCTGCTGAGAAACGACATATCAATACCGCTAAACTTCAGTGGCGTCTCCAAAGACTAAATGCCAGCAAGACTTTTTCACGAGCTGTAGGAACTTTTTCTAATTAATTATTCGTAGAAAGGTTCATCCAGCTCATGTGTATCTGTTGAGACTTTCTTTCGTTTTTCGTCATATTTGTTCGCATGGTATAAACGAACACCTGATAAAAAATCGAGAAAGGCAAGTTTTGCCGACGAGGGAACATTTCTTCGAGGTACGCCCCTCATCTAACTTTTTTTTTTACTGACGTTTTTTCTGAGATGTACTCGCTTTTATTACTCTTTATAAAAGAGCCTTTTTCCTGCCATTTCATATAATCGTTCTTTCGTATGTTGGCATCTTCTTTTGTGGCCGCAATCTTTCCTATGTTCTTTTCGTGTTTCTCTAAAGCGGCCCAGGACCACCAGCCACTCGAAAGAATTTGGACAACCATGCGAATGATTTGAACACAGCGGGGACCTTCCGTGAACCATGGCACGCCAAGCGTTAATATCTAACCAAAGGTCAAAAGGAAAAAAAAAGAAAAAATATTAGGAATAACAGTGCCAATATTTGTTCTCATTTACTTTCAGGTATTTTTTTTCTTCTGTTGTCTTTTTGCCTGAAAAAAAAAACACGAATCACCTCATCGTAAAGAGGAGCGTCTAACGTTTTCCCTATTCAGCCAATATTTATCCTGAACCATTCGTTCGCTATAAAAAATTTGACAATGCACGGGTGCGCATTTCATTCTAATTAACATCAGATATTTTGTTGACGACTTGTGTTTGCCGCCCTTTTTTTTTCTTTCATTACGTACTAGACTCATTAGTGCAAAGCACTTGTTCACTGGTTAAACTGGAGTTGATTGGAATACCTGTCAGCCCCCCATAAGTAGAAAACTTTTTCCCTGATGAATTTCCAATAAAGAACCTCCACCTCCGTGAAATCCGACGCAGAATAGAAAATTTTATCCGACAGAAAATATTTATTGTAATAATAAACGTAAGTGGGCATAGTTTGTTTGACGCCATCACTGAGAGACGTTTCGTGTTTGCTCGCATTATACAAACAATGCTTTCATGTAGACTAGTGCCTACTGATTCCTGAAACTATAAATAAATAGAAGGCAGTATCTGCATAACTCTAATAAATGTTTTACACATTGCCATTGTTCTGCTTCGGAAAGGCGGCCACAAATTTTTCTCCTGATACTGCCCCGCTGTGATACAATGGTCACTGTGTACGGCTGTTGACTCGAAAGAAGCGGGCTTGATTCTGACAGTGGCAGCCGCATTTCGATGCATTTCCTTGTATAGAAACGCGGCTGGTGAATGCGGACTGGAGATCGCGTTACTGTACGATGTCAATGCTCGTTAAGAAAAAGCAGATGGGTGATCTTTCCGGAGCCCTACAAGTCCCATGGGGTTTTCAGTCCCATGGGATTTTCAGTCCCATGGGACTGAAAATCTTGACGTGGTTTTGACACGCACAGTCACAGAAATTATTATTACTAAACTGTGCTAACATGTGGGGCAGAAACATGTAGGATAATATTAAAATAAAAGTAGAGAAGATACGAACTACAAAGCGTGTCGATTGAACGAAATATAATTAATCGATGATGACTAGCGAAGCAGTAGAAAAATATGGAAAAGTGGTGGTGGTGGTAGTGGTTAGAAGAGCAGAAAGGCACCTAATTTCTGCAGCCCGGTTGGGAGCACGGCGCAGTGCCTAGGGAAAAGTGAGCTTAGGTTAGCAGACGATCGCTGCGTCAGCGCTGTAAGGTAGGAGAGGGAAGTGTAGGAGAGGGAAGTGTAGGAGAGGAGAGAAAGGGGACACGCATGCGCAATGGGAAAGCAAGCGCAAGCAGGAGGTAGAAGAGTACGTTAGTAGACGCTCCCTGCTTCTGTATTGCGAGTCAGGACAGGGGATGATCAGGAGAGGAAAGAGGGAGGGGAGGGGACGCGTATGCGCAATGGGGGAGCGAGGGCAATCAGAGCAGGTTAGTAGACGCTCCCTGCTTCTGCATTGCGAGTCAAGAGAGGGGGTGGTGCAGGAGAGGAAAGAGGGAGGGGACACGCATGCCCAATGTGGGTGCGAGCTCAAGCAGGGGGTAGGAGAGAAGTTGAGAGAGTAATGCGCAGCTGTTGGAAGAAGGGAAGGCGATGCCTCCTCCTAGTCTTTTCAAAGACGATAGTCTTTCTTGGGGACCTTCGACGGAAAACTTTTGGTCTGTCTGTCTGTCTGTCTGTCTGTCTGTCTGTCTGTCTGTCTGTCTGTCTGTCTGTCTGTCTGTCTGTACATTTGTCTGTTTATCCGCCCAACGATACCTCAAACGGCACTAAACGGCCAACCCCATCCGCGGTGCCCACCAATATTACTCAAGGTTTAGCGTTCGTAGTTGTGCGATAGTCAATAAAAAAAACAAATACTGCGCATATCTAAGGCGCTACAACAACACGTCTATGTTTTGTATGTCTGCCTTTATACTAGAAGAGGCACACACAAGTAACTCTAAGGACTGTAGCGATTATCGCGCTCGCTGCGCTGACAGAGCAACGCGATGCTCAAGATGGTGTTTCCAACGCTTTGCTACGATGACACGGTGGTGGCCCCTGTCCGTCGCTCTGAATTCTACACCTTATCACCTCCGAGACTGGCGCGCATCTTTCTCCGCGGCACCGCACGTCTTCGTTTTCGAAGATAACTACCAGATGGCGCTCGTGTCTAACGTGCCTAGATGCGCTTGTTCGCCTCCGCTACACGCTCGAGGCACTCTAACGCTGCGCCTTCAGAATACCATTCAGCTATTTTCTTGTGCAGAACATCAAATAAACGTTTTGTTCACTCTCTCCAGACGCAAGACTATCATCTTTCGATGACATTTACAGTGTAACATGTAGATTCGCGCCCATTTTTTCCTCCTTACTTTTCTATCCCATTTACCCTTGCCCAGTGCAGGGTAGCAAAGCAAACATTTCTTTCTGGTTAACCTATCTGCCTTTCGCTAAACCTTCCTCTACCTCTCTCACTAACAAGCTTCGTATGATACGCTGTTTTGCTTTCTATGTACATTTTGACAAAAGCAGTGAGTCTGTAGGTTCCTGAAAAATAATAAAGAAAGTTTCCAAGGAAGTGCTCAGAGACAACAAATTCAGACAGTCGTTGTATGTAGTGCTCACGCGAAATCTGACGCCAGTGAGTCACGCTAGGTTGCGTTTTTCACCTCGCGTGTTGCAAACGCGAACGAAATGCTGGGGTGCCCCTAACCTGAGAATATGCCACGCTTAGTTTCACCGCATTGTTCCAGCAAGACTTCCTGTCCCGTTATCTCTGTTCTCGTTTCTCATACAGACTCTCTTGAAATTTGAACACAATACTAGCGAAGAGTGCGCATGGCGGTAAGGGGTAGTAAATAACCACAATAGATAAAGAAGCGTGAAGAGTCCTTAGGGCCCTCCCGTACTATTTTGAGCACCTCAATTTGCACCTTGCGTGACTGTTCGGTAAGATACGTTGGAAGTTTTTTTTTTTCTAACTTGTGGTTATAGGCATTTCGATACAAGCCTTCAAGCTTTGTTATCTAAACACGCTTCTGAAAAGATAACAAGCATATCACGTGGCTTTATTGGTACTGCGTATGCTTTAACATTTTCTTTGTCGTATCAGTGCCGTAAAATAACAGAAAGCAATGAAAGAACCAAAAACGAAATACAAAAACATGACTGTGTAACTTATTCACGAGAATCACCATAAATAATGGAGCACAGCGTGCACCTAAGCGCACAGACTATGCTTTTTTGTTTTTTTTTCAATGCCATATCAGTCGGGAGAACAATACAGGCTCACAAATTTCCCTAGTTGGTGCAGACATTCGCGAGTACGAAGTAGAGAAATTGGCATTTAGTCTGAGCACTTCTATTATAATCGTAAACAAACTTGCGCAGCTAAAAAGCTTGTTCAGTTCTAGTTTATTTTTTTGCGTGCCATCTGCCGAAATTTTCTTTCTATTTCTATGAATAGTGAGCAATATCCGCAATAATACTGCAAGTTCGTACTAAAATTGGCTCATCTGGTAGTTTGGCAACGACACCAACATGTCGAGACTCCTTGTATTGGAATGACAGCTGCAGATAAGCAATTATAACGTGCACATAAGCTTAGCGTATACCCGCATATCCTGCCACGGCATTCTATGAATATTCCCATGCGCCATTTTGTAAATACCGATACCACTTTTTAACGACGCCTCAAACCAGTTTATCGAGATGTCTATGCAACAATTCGCTATAAGAACCAGCGCACATGCAATCATTTCCTTCTGACCGATAGTTGGCTTGAGGCGCCATCACACTGACTCGGGTTAATTACCTTCAGCACTTAGCAACAATAAAGCTTACCTGGATGGACAAGCACTGTCATTAGTTGAACTTCAAGTGCACATTATCAATGATCATGAAAAAGTGACACAGCGAGATGGCTACTGAAAAAGAAAACCAAACAAAAGATGACCACAACAAGAATGATACAAGCAAGCTTAGTGATCAGTACATATTTTAGCGGAGATATCGTAAGTTCATTGACTCTTCACAGATACAATATACCCAAACCACTTACGTTAGATGGAAACGCAAAAACAGCTGAAAATAGTGATCATTTTGCAGGCAATAGCCAGCAAGAAATGGTTGCTTGCTGCGCCAACTTTAGAAGCCTACATCCTTACAGGGCCTGCTGTATATATTTTTCAGCTGCTGGACAAATGACAAATTCAGGGGGTTGTATCGATATAAGTACAAAAGCCATATGCTCCTAATGCTGGAGTTCTTCGAGAGCTTACGCTACAAAGGAAGCACGTGTGTGCACCAGCAACGTGTCGGTTGTGCTTGCTGAGTGAGAGGGGCGATACATAGACGCTAGGCCGCGATTTCTTAATTGACGCTGTCATGCCATCATTTTTGGCCGATAGGCCCATGCTATCTTTTTATGCCCCCTGTATATACTTCATCTTCCAGTAAGTAAAATTTTACTTGTGAGTCTACGCGTATATTCATACTCTTATGTTTTCCTCGAACGCCTTAGCGCAGTAATAATCATTACCGAATGCACAGCCGCGGCCACGTCTGTGTAGAGCACGCGAACAGCCGGTTTTTGCTGTGCGGGGTGAAACCGTGGTCAGCCTGGCAGCTAGGCCGTGCCTGCTACTGATACACCACTTCAAGGTTTTGGGCCTCAGAGCAAAATGTGGCTGCTCGAGTGCTCTACACAGACGTGGTCGCGGCTGTTCAATGTCAATTGTTATGAAAGGGAAGAAGCTAATACGTGGTCCACGCACTCCGGTGTTAAGGTCCCTATATAGATGACACTTGTTTCATCTAGGGACTTTATGCGGCGGCCGTTTGCAGCGTGTTCAAGCGGGAGTGGCAGCAAACACATCTTCCATTCCCGTCATCTAGCGGCGAGTAAAACAATTGGTCATTGATGATATGAAACCAGCGGCAAGATAGTAACCTCCTCCTCTTCAACGCGTTTACGTAAGTGACCGGGCGCGATCATTCCACCGGTTCTATATCACCATTGGTTGTTATGCTTGCCACTAGATGACGGGATTAGAGGCTGTGGTGGCAAATCTCTCCCGCTTGAACGGGCTACAAGCAGCCACCAGAGCACACGGACCACGCGTTCGTGTGTTCTCTTTGATAAAAAAAATGGCACTATGTCATCCAACTAGCCAACCTGGGGGTTCCTCTCAATTGTCAGTGGCTTTTTGAATCATGCTAACCTGAGGCTACGACAGACTACTCTACTGCAGTTCATTTCTGGTTGGGCCAGTATTGTTCTTAGGAACGTTATGTTAGTATGCTGAGTGTGTACTTAGAAACTCGTGTATTGGGGTTCCCACAGATTTTTGATTGGATTAAGGGGTTCTCAAATACGTACCATTGTTCATTTTTTAGTTATACTGAATTATGTGACGTCACTGAATTTTTTTGCTTTTTGTTCTCTTTTTATATTGTACGCAGCTTCGATAGTGTACACGGCCGTGGCTGGTGGAAAGGTAGCGCTACCATGCGACATCAGTCCGCCTTCGCCTGACGACTCGGTGACTCTCGTGCTGTGGTACAAAGACGAAAGTCTGGCACCCATCTTCACACTTGACTCCAGGAAGGATCACGTAGACCAGGCACGCCAGTCTCCCGCGCCGGGGCTTGAACGGAGGCTTTTCTTCGACATGGGCCACTCGCCTGCTCACTTGAGGATTGACCCTGTGCGGGAGGGAGACGGCGGCGAATACCGATGCCGTGTGGATTTCCGCAAGGCCCGCTCGGTGAACACTGTGATCAACCTCAAGGTGATCGGTGAGTATTCTCCAGAAATACAGGCACCTTAATAGGTTCTCCTAAAGAAAGGTAGAAAATCGAATGACAGATGACTGAGAGGTGAACCAGATAGGCATGTGTTGCCTACGCTGCACTGGGGGATTGGGAAAGGGATATATTAAGGTTTAAAACAAGGGAGGTAAAAGAGAAGATCGGTGGTGAACTCGCTAACGCAGGCGGAACTGCAACCCTCTAGTCAGTCGCTAGCACACGTGGTTTTGGGGCGTAGCATTATATAATATCATTAGAAAGTAATATAATACAGTCCCCAATAGCTTTAGATCCCGAAAGAAAGGGCTTCGAAACTACTGAACATGCGCGAAGCCCAAACAGCGTTTGAGTTTTTCGTTGGGGACCCTAATTCTTGAATTTAGTGGGAGCCACAAAGTCTGCCCCAAAAGCTTTGTGTCAAGAAAAATAACAGCATGCCGACTGAAACTACGACTCTTAATTGACCTAGACCCTGTGTCGTAAGCGCCGAAGACCCTATTCGGAAGCTCCCTATTATTATTATTATTATTATTATTATTATTATTATTATTATTATTATTATTATTATTATTATTATTATTATTATTATTATTATTATTATTATTATTATTATTACAGGAGCTCACCCAACCCCGTTGTTTTCACGTAGCACAAAAGGGTCATCACACTCATGTGGGCCGGGGAGCGACGGTGTTCTAAGCAACTGTACGCAAAGTGTGACGATTGCTCTTTCTCGCGACAAAACAGAACGTGCTTCTCTTCCGAGCTGTATTACTGAGGTACAAGTGGCCCACTCGATAAACGCTCTCGTCCGTGCGACAGCTATCGCCTGCCACGCAGTCAATCATTTTCATTAACGCCGTGTACGCCTCGGCAAAGACAACTGTTACACCCATTTCTCCGTGTTTCTGTAACAACACAACGCTCACGTGCGTGACTCACCTTGCTCTCACAAATTGCATCCTGTAAATCTAGGACATGATGCTTCTGCGCGTCATCAGGGCAAGATGCGATTCTCGACTGAGAAGTGGCGGGTGACTTACAAGAGCGGAAGCATGAGGAGGCCCTAAGATGGCTATTGCGGCTGACAGGACACCCAAATGGGTGCTACTCTGGTTAGGCGATTGAGAAAGGGAAGTTTATTGTACCCTTAACTTGTGCATACACAAACTAAACATTGAAAACAAGTAAAGACAGTGGATACATTGTACAAATGAGCACCGAAATCTAATTGATTATTAGGTATTCAAACTTACAAGTCAAAAAAAATTAAAATGAATCAAGTTAATCACATAGTACAGAATAACACGCATGCATGCGTACTGGAGTGGGTGCATGGCTAGTACGGAACAACTGGGAACATCATTGTGCATGCGGCCCTCGAAGGTTCGGTTATCATGTGCACGTTTATATGCTCCGTCTTACAATAAGTAATGGTCTCTATCGTGGGCTTGTCGGCGATCATTCTTTGCTTCTCTGGCAATGCGATATTTCATCTAGGTGGCTCGTCGTCTTTTGTTTCCACAATTCACTCTTGTCTGTGATTGAGTGCATGCCAGTTGCGGTTGCCTGTTGCAATAACTGTTCCGCTACTAAACACGTATATAAAGGTTCCATTCCAGGCACGAAGGAAAACATTAGGGTTCGGGGCGGGGGTCCTGCATTGCGAACGAACAGAGAAATGAACGATCGAACAAAAGAACGAATAAAAGGAAAAAAACAAAGAAAATATAAAAAGAAAAAAGAAGAAAGAGCAGAACGGGACCCAATCTTTGCTTAGGGGTTCCTGATTTTTTTTCAACAATTGATGTAGTCACGCCACTGGAGTCAATATTAATCGCCTCAGCAGAAATGTAACTACTCATCATTTTCTAGACACGCATGACCTTGTTGCATAAATTAATACGAAACCTAGCGAATACGGGTCTTTTTATGTTGTTATTGCGATAGCAATTATATGGATACACTCGGCTGGATTTCGCCGCCGGCATTGGTGTCGATGTCATGCACCGTATATGCATGCGTATCTATATATAATAAAACGCAAGAAAGAAAAAAAATCCAGAAAAGAAACACCCCGGCGCGCGAAATTGAACGTGGGACCACTGCATCGTGAAAGCAAGGCGTTAACCACTGAGCCATTCCGGAGCACGTCCTTCACCGTTAATACGGCAAGCCATTTATCTCTTCCACTTACCGCTGCTCACGAGCATCTCGAGGTGAATTTCGTTTTCAGCATTAGCAGCAAGGTGGTGCAATGAGCGGACGTCACCTAAACGTCGCTACATCGCACGGCTGAGCCCGCTCTAATCTTCTGCGCGTACTTTGCCCCGCTTAGAGAAAGGAAGCGATGCTCTTTCGTGCGCCGTTATCTCGCGGGGGCGAGGAGGGGAGGATCGTACGCCTTAGCTGGCCTCGGGCTTGAACGATTCTGCTGTAGTTACCGGGTGCACAAAGGTCACTGCAATCTTTGCAGTCTCCATTTGTGAAAATCGCGCGCTTTTCAGATACAGCAAAGTGACAAATGAGACGCTTATTCCCGTGCATCTGTACCTGTGAGTACGTTTCATGTGTTATTTGTGCGTGAGAAACACGGCACACGTTTCGATCTGATTTCAATTCTGCGCCTGACATTTCAATTTGTTGCTATCGCGTTAATTAGCTCGCTTTTGCGGCAAAGCTGTGACATTTTTAATCACTGAAGTGGCTTTTAGGAAATGGTTAAAGAGCTCACTCATACACACCACGGAGTGACAAAAAAGAGGTAATTGGTTTGTGTGCTCTATAAACCTCTTATGTTAAAGCACAATACAGCGAGGAACTGTAGCACTGCCGCTTGAATCGAATCAGTGTGGACAGAGTCATGATTGTGAGATGTGATGTACGCTGACCGATTTCGCGCAAGTGATGCGCTAAGAAATGCAGCGCTTAATACTGTGCAAATACTCTGATGATGGGAACAACCTGACGATATTGAAGGGTTTAAGAAGTGGTGACATACAAGAAACACGAAGCAGGCCTCATGAAATTTTCACTCCTGAAATAGGTATGTTAAAGCGCTCTGAAGAAACTGGGGAGAGGGGAAGCATGCAGTGTTTCGATATAGCTTGCTTTGATGAAGCCAAATGGTGTTCCCACTCTCTTAACGTTAATGTGAAACTCAGCTAGAACTGCCGAAAAGTGGGTTAGCTATTGTTTTGGGCCAACTGTTGCCATCTTCATTTTAGGGGCGAAGCTCCCTAAAGCATAGGTCTGTCCATCCCTTGTATCTACGTAGTAGTACGCAGCCACCGGTGGCACATACCTGCTCTAGAGTGGCTATGTGCCACAGGGAATGTGATATGAGAGATGGCGGTACTTGGAGTGTTCACTAGATGGTCACACGGACGGACAGACAGACAGACTAGCAGACGAACGGACAAATGGATAGACGTGCGGACGTATGGACGGATGGATGCACGAACAGACAGACAGACAGACAGACAGACAGACAGACAGAAAGACAGACAGACAGACAGACAGACAGACAGACAGACAGACAGACAGGCAGGCAGGCAGGCAGGCAGGCAGGCAGGCAGGCAGGCAGGCAGGCAGGCAGGCAGATGAATGGACGGACTCACGGACGAATGCACGGACAGACGGACGCATGGATGGACGCACGGATGGTTTCGCGCACGGACGGAAGCAAAAGCGAACGGACGGACGGAAGCACGGATGGGCTGACGGACGCTTCGCCCCACTCAACATCATTCACTCCGTGGATATGCTGTGATTTTTAGTGAACCGGAGGTGACTACTGAGTTATGCCATTTTTGTGACGTATACCCGTTTGTGATTTACTGACAACATATCACACCATGGTGTCATTGGATGACGAGAAGCCATGTCTTTTGCGGTGCTTCGTACCAGCAGGTCTCCCTGACACGTGGTTTTTAAACTATATTTCAGTTATCGGAACATGAAGTTGCCGTTCCCTACTTTTTATTTGCATGATGTGCTCGGGTGTACAAATAGTTATTTCTCCGAGAAACTTATAGCCACTTCTTGGGTCAGCGTTTGCTTATTCATGTTATTATATAAGAGAAAATGTGTGCCATTCGAAATTGTTTCAATGCCTAAATGAGATTTTTTTATTTGACCCTTTAGTGAAGCTCCTTTTTGAAAATTGTATTGTATTTATGGCCACTGACTTTCTAGTATATCAAACCGGCTCACAAATATTGACTTTTGCAGAGGCATCTGAAATAAATATCCGTAATATCAGTGACCTCTTTTTCACGGGTCAGACGTATTTGTCGTGCAAATGACATAGCCCTTTTTAATTTGTCGGGTTGCATTTTCGAACACCATGCCATGTTTCATAATTTAATCAAGCGCAGACTTCGGGAAACCAAGAGTTCGAACTTCGTTTCCATGGCGACGCTTATACATACGATTTCGCTTACGTACAACTTCTGTGAGAATCGATCCAGGTCTCTGATGAATCTGAGTAAATATCTTCCTTATCACATGCTGTCGCTACTCTTTGCTTTTATTTGATGACTACGATTGCAAAGAACTGGTCGCAGTGTCATGAAGGCTTTCGGACGGGGCGAGACTGAGGCCAGCTGGGGCTAGGATGATGTATTAATCACGCACGAGCTACAAGCTTAAATAACGTTCAACCTCATATATCGTTCAAGGGCGTTTACATCTGTAGCATCTGATAGTTTCTTTTGATCCTCCAGCGAGAAGTGAAAGATAGTTGTGACGTATAAGATAATTTAGCTGGACGTTAGCGTAAAGCGTTTTTAAGGCCAGACTAGTGCCAGTAGGGTTGAAATATAAGCTACTGAAAACAAAGGTGATTAAAAGAACGCGGTGGAAGGTTCAGCGTAGAGGGGCTAAACGGGCATAGCATGGTGTGTCCACCCCTCACATGTCAAGAGCTGTTGCTTGAGCACTTTTTATGAGTATTTTAAATACTACAGCTTTGTCAAACGTTTCTCACGTCTATCAGGCATTTGTCTTCGTGATTACGAGGGTCAATGTGTGCGTTATGTTCTAAGCGCTCCATTTTCATTCATTGTTCAAGTTTCTTAGGGACTTTTTTTATTCTCTTGAGAGTTACTACGACGACGTTACTTAAACGTTAAATTTATAACAGCGACGACACGGCGCTCGTCGCACTACATAACCCGACCTATAATTAGTACGTGGCAAATACTCTCGCAAAGTAAACGAAAAAAAACGAACTGGAATGTACGAGACATATTCGCTTAAGCAAGACGCTGCGTCTGCGCAAAAATATTTTTCTGTTATATTTTTAAACAAAAATGCTTTCACTTACTCGTTTGCTTACATCTAAGGGCTCGAGTAATTGTAATCCGAATCACTCGATTTCTTTTAGCACTTCTATTTGTTCTTGGTGGTTAAATGATAGAAACACGAGAAGCAATGAAACGTCTTATAAGTACTTCGGTAATAATGCAATACCAGTGCACCTCAGGATTAATTTGCGGTGCCGTTCTTCGTGGGAGACGAGCTGAAACCCGCCAAGGCAGCCACACACATTGAATGTAGAAGTGTAGGAGATTTCATCAGTAAAGAAACCTCTAAAATGTGAAAAACAGCAGCGGATTCCATTGTTTCAGCGCTAGCCTATGGAAACAATAGGTTAGGGGTTGCAGGGATCATTCCACTGATGGACCGTGGAGAGAAACAACGGGATAGTTCAACCATTGGTACATTTTCATTTTTCCTGACATCAAGACCTTCGAAAGTCTCGTACATTGGCAATTGAATTACTCGAAAGGCACAGGAAACTGCATATAATTTCGCGTACATTGTAACCAACAGCGCTTTACCCACAAGTATAGATGTCACATCTGGGGGCTCCTTATTTACTTTCACTTTGTTCTTTAGTTCAAACATCGTTTTCGTGATTGTCTACCTATTCAGTAAAACGGGCATCAAGATGGATTCCCTTTTACCACGTTAGAATCTAGTGTGTTTATTCGTCCAGAATATAGCTTACTGTTTGGGCTGAGTGTTTATTCTACATACAGCAAGTACATCCTATTCGATCTGTTTACACTATATTGCAGCCTCCAAATCTCTTCGCAGGATTTCGTTCGGTCCGCACTTTTTTATGAAATGGCAGCTGTCTTGCATGGAAGTACACATCTTCGATTTAGTCCTTTCCCGTGTGTAGAGAGCTCATAGAAGTTTGTATACCATAGAATGTCTGCAGTAAAGTTAAAAAATGACAGTGGAGTCTGATACCGTTGGATATTTCATATATTTACTTCTGGAATTGCAGGATTGCGGCTTTACTGTTGCTCAAAAATAACATACATAACCACGAAGCCCTGCCAACGCACCACACACACACAGAAAAAAAAAACCGACGCTACGGTAAAACATTCGGTGTACTTTCATCTCAAGATAAACACTATTGAAAATAATACAGTGCCAACGAGATATCGTTTCCTTGTTCAATAAAACCTTTGGTAATTGAAACAAGGGGGCACTCAGTCACTCTGTTGCTTTGGTAGCCACAGTGCAAACACTGCCCGGAAAGAAGCTTTGACATGTCCTGTGAGATACCTGTAAACAGGAATTTGATCTTTTCTTCTCTTTCAGTCCCACGACTTTCAGGTATTTCAGGTACGGGTGCACGGACGAACGCAGGGACTGACGCACAGATAGACGCACAGATGGACAGATGAATGCATGTATGGACGCACGGACGGACGGATAGACGCATGGGCGATCGCACAGACGGACGCACGGACGAACGGAAGCAAGAACCAACGGATGGATGGACGCTTCGCCCCACTCATCATCATACACTCCGTGGATATGCTGTGATTTTCCCCCAGGACTATTTCTGACTAAAACTCCTTACCCGCAAGTGCTTTTCAGTCCGAAGGTATTGAAAAACAAAGGAACGATCTTCTTGTTAAGTTTAGTCCTGAATGATGCATGCCTATCGCATGTTGGCAGTGACCGAGTGAATGATTTGTAGAATTCTGCTCCGTATGGGGTGTTTCCTTTTTCGCTGTTTATGTGCCGTAACACGGCTGTTGAAGAATTCTGTAAGTTGTCCGATCAGGCTGTGACATTGTACCACTTTCTGCGCTTTGTTGTTTCTCCTTCTTAGGCCTAAGTATAGGCCTACAGAGCATGTAAATGGTGCAAAGTAAAAAAAAATGCCGATAGTGAAGGACAAATACACAAAACCCTAAATGACTGTTTGGTTCCCTACACAGGATCCGTGTTCACAATGACAGCAAACGGCGTAGTGCTTAGGCACTACGCCAAGGCACTAAAGATAATGAAAAAAAAACATGTGCACAGGCTTTGACATGGAGCGCGAACCAGCGACCTTTCAATAACGCAGCCCGTGGCACTGAACACTAAGCCACAATGCGCATGCAGTGGAGAGTGCTAACGGCAAGCTATTCATATGCACGTTATATTAGTTGCGGTCCTCAGAGCTTGGCAACTTCAGTGCGTGTTCGTTATCAGTAGTGAGGTGGCGCAACGAGTACGCTGTTGGGGCGTCGCGTTCCCGTGTGCGCCGCCTACACGGAGCGTGGTCTCTTGTGCGTGCGCGCCTAACTAATTCGTGATTAGAGAAAGCACGAAGGTCACTTCACTCGGCACAACGGCCACACTTACGAAATGAGCACGCTGCACACAAACAAAGAAGTAAGAATCGGGACAGTTGTTCGCGCTTGTCCTGTGTATACTTGTGCGCTCATTTCGTGCGCTTTTCTTTCTGTGTTGAACAGCGCCCTTTAGGCGTGGAGCTGTGACAGTTGTTCGTCCGCGCTCGTCCCGTGAATGCTAATTTTGTGCGTGCTTTCTGCTAGAGGTGCGCGTTGTAAGTTTTGAGCTGCTGGTGCTTGACGTTATTTGCGGGACTTCGCAATTTGTTGCTCTAGCATTCATTCGTTCGGCCTTGGGGCGAAACAATGCAAAATAAACGCCAACTACCTCTGTGAAGACACATTTAACTTTCGGGTTATACGGATTCCTGGGAAGAAGGATAAGCCATGTAGTTTTTATTGAACATTATTAGGAACCTTACTTAATATCAATGTGCGCTATCACCCACCCACTTCTCAGGTACCTTTCATTTGGGCAGTGTGCATGACAGTCTCAAAGTGCCATACCTTTCACTTGCTGCGCTCGAATCTCTGAAATCGACTGCCCCGTGAGAAATTCATGCGGAGAATCTATGTCTGCAGGAACTACAGATGATTTACACGAATTCCACGATCACATCTGATATGATTTTTGCCAGAAAACTTATCTAGCCATGCTGAATAGACAAAAAAATGTAGACAAGCGCGAGCTGATGTACTCACCGGCAGCGGAAACAGGTGGTTAAGAAACCAAAAGTTAAGATTGAAAGTAAATGAGAGATTGGAAGCATGAACCTTTAGTGAACTAAAGATCGGGAACTGAGTTACCGAAAGTCGCCTGTTCGGAAGTAGGTGGCATGATCGAAATTGCGTATGACTTTACGCCCGCGTTGGTAGGAAGGCTAGGCTGGCAGCAGTGCTATCTGTTTGGCGGGACAGGCAGCAGCAGCTATATTCATCATAGTACGGCTAATTAAGGTAGACAAAGCCCATTTTACATTAATATTCTAAGAAGTTCGACTTTTTCAAAATTTATCAGGGTATAGAGAAGATAAAGAAGAAAAATAATTGAGAATGTGTAGAGAGTTCTGCATGCTCCTGAAAACAAAAGGTAGCTTTTCAATTCTGACTCAAGCGCAAAGATTGAAAGAAAACAGATTATGCGATGAACATATTGTGACGGGGCGAGATCTAGGTTTTTAATATAGCGTCCACAGAGAATCGGCAGCCGAACAAGATGGCTGAGTTGCCTCTCGCGCAAGCGTCTAGCGCGCAGACGTCTTCGTCCTCTTCTCAAAGTGCTACGCTTGCTCCTGTCGATGGTGCGCTGAAACAAAATATACTAAGATTATCAAAACGTATATGCAAAGTACTTCCATAGGGGTCACTTCAGTTCGCGCAGGGGATTTCGCATTTAAGGTCTGAAACCAATAATAGTTAGCCAAGCAAAGGGTTTCCATGGGTCATTTATTGATATACGTATATATGCAACCATAAAGGCAATGTATTAACATTCTTAATTGTCTTCTTTTTATTCACTGAAACTTGCTACATGGCACAGAAAAGCAAAGCGTGTCTTATGGTATTAAGGGATATAGAGTTGTTGACCTTGCTTCATTCTATTACCAGTAGCATTTAGACCACTTTCACAGGATTGTCAGTGTGAAGCCTCCGGTCAAAACAAAAGCACTTGCAGTACGACAGCAGTCACTGACTGAGTCTGTCAGAATGTGCATGCTGTCGACAAAATGGTCGTATACAAAGAATAAAATAAGCAGCTTCAGGCACCGTGTAACTCGCTGAGGAATGAGATCAATAAATCTGAACTGATTATTCACGCATTAGAAAGAGTGAAAGAACCGATAAACACTGAGAAATATGTAGCATAGCTACTGCTTTCCATAAAGACAAATAAAACCAATACATACAATGAAAATAAGCTATCTTCTGGGCATCCATAAATGTAAGGACCGAAATAACAAAAATCCGATATCAGACTTTTGATGAAAATCTGAAAATTCAACTTCAGTGGCATGCAAGATATTGTAAATATACGAGCCAGTGAGGTACAATGAAATATTGATCGCCTTGAATAAAATGAGGTGCGCCAGGGTATATTAACATACATTATACAACGGGATGGTCAGCGAACAGAGGTGCATGGTTGAAGAGACGGAAAAGGCCAGAAAAAAACAATGGCTAATTCAGTGGATTGTGTCTTCGTGAACATACATAGTGACGTTACAGGGTTGTTCCGTTTAGCAACTACTTGAAGCCAATACTCCGTACGAGTTCGCGGTATCCCCCAAAATGTTGATTCTATATTCTTTTTTCCAGTAAGATACAGAAGAAATACAACTAAGGGGCAAAAAAGCAATAATAAAAATTGCAGACGAAAAGGGAAATGAAAGCACCTTCTGATGAAAGAACTATGTGATCTTTAAAATTTTCACGCTATTGCACTGTTTAGATTACAGTATGCGCTTGTGTCACGACAACTTGCAGGCATTTTTTGCAGGCAATTGAAGCCTTTCGTTGACTTCATTACTCTCCCTCGCTTGCTCGCGAGGCGCTGTAGAACGAATGAATGGGCCTCTTCTGAAAAGAAGGCGATGCATGTTGTATGCTGGTTGCCGCGACAGTGGTGGCTCCTGGAAATTCGATTTCCCCTGCGTGCACAGTCAACACTGTCTCTGTTTGCCATTGCTCGGATGTCATCCATTAGGCTCGGCTTATATTCGGCGCGGCATGGTGTTCGATTTTCCGGTCTGAGCAGATCCAACTGCGAAAAGGGGATGCTGGGGATGAGTTCGTAGTTCACGAAAGGCCTTGTTGGAGTTTGCAAATGAAAACTTAATGCTTGAGGCACATGCAAAGGGCGAGCTGCTTTCAGCACTATACTCGTTTTTGTTTGCTCTGTCTTTCCTACTAGGCGCATCTATAGAAGGTCTCCACATCGCTCCTTTTTAAACAACCAAAAAGTTGAGATATCAGTGATTTCTCCGTTTACCTTTTCACCACAAATGTTTTGCAGAGAACGATGACAAAGGTCAATGCTGTTGAGTAAACGGGACCCTCTCCTCTCATTTTCTGCTAACGTCATGTGATGCCTATTATCTCGCTATCAGTGCATGGTGATGCATGGGTTCCGCAAAAGGTTTCTTGGTGGCATACACCTTGCAGGCTACTGCCAATGAGTGTTGCGAAAAATGAGGCCATATACACAGTGTGTGAAAGATGAAGTACATACAAACATGTACAATGCTGAACAAAGATGTATTTTATTGAAAACAGAGTTTATTAGGAAGCCAAAACAATTGTACAAGCTACGCGCTAGTTGTTCGAATACCAAGGAAGCAGCAGCCTTACCACCTACCTCACCACCCTTCTTTCCTCCTTTGTCACTCCTCTTTTTCCCCTCTCTTGCACTACTGTACAAGAGTATGCTACGCTTTGACCTCTCACATCCTATTTTCCCTCCTCTTTACCCGTACTTTTTTTTTCACCTCTTGCTACACTACGCTAGACATTGCAGTGACTGCTATCTCTTTCTTCTATCCCTTTATCTGTGTGCATTTCTTTCTACATCCTTTTCTCTGTTTCTGTCTCTTTTTTTATCTATTTCTTGCTTTCTCACTCGCAGTAGTCACACATAAGAGTTATTTCATCCAGAATCAGCGCACGTGTTATGAGAGTTAAGCTGACGACGAAGGACAGTACGAAGATGGCACGTGCCGCTTTATCATGATGGTAGATTTAAGGTGCTTCCACTCACCATAACCCATAACAAAAGGCTCAACAGTCCCGCATTAAAACTGCTTTCTTTTCCAAAATTACGTAGGCAGCATTTGTTCTCGCTTGAAGAATATCTACTATTTAAAAAAAAGAATGACTTTCATCAATGCTTAGTTTGAATATGAAATCTCTAATGAATTACAAATGTGCTATCAAACAAATTAATCAGGCGATATTTTTCACTCAGTAAAATAAAGACTTTAGATACTGTATATATTTTTCGCGAAGAAAACAATAAGTCATGAATAGTATAAATATGCCTGACTTATCTGTGTGTCTTCATGCACACTTGCTGCTACTGTACGTCAGTTTTTTTTATTTGCTACTGCACATTTTTTTCACAGCCACGCGAAGACAATACAATATGTTCGTTTTGTAAGCAGAACTTTATTGTAATTTCTGCGTTATCAAAGGTACCGCGGGAACTTGTGCTTATAAGACAGGCCGAATGTTCTTAGCATTTTGGTGTGAGACACTTCCTAGAATAGGAATTGCAAAAGGCAAAAAAAACTAATAGAGCGGAAATAATGACGCGCCTAATCAGATACTACTCATTTTCTTCAGGAATGGTAGTGAAGTATGTACGTCTGTAGTATGCAACGAGTTTGTGTAAAAGCATCGGCTAGTGGAAATGTCTATGGACCCAGAAATTCGCAAGTTTAACTAAATTGGATAAACAAGTAACCTTTTCATGAAAACAAACACTTGGCTAATCAACGCTAACATATGTTTCCGTTAATAGATAGCAAACCAAACTTATTTCGACCGAGTAGCACTGTTGAAAGCATCCGAAGGCTACGCTACCGTACGCGGCCTTTTGTAATTGACTTTCACTGTTCTAGCACACCGTAGCAGCTGAAGAGTTTTAGTACTGTTTACCTAGTATCATTTCTGTTCCCATATGAAAAGACCATCTTTTATTACCATGTTGCCCCACAGCCAATGAACAAACATATAAGAGGCGAAGATGTCCTCAAAGGCATGTCCTCAAAATAAACATGGTCGTCGTATCGACAAGAACGGGAGGGCCATTATTTTCCTCTGGGCTGTGCCATTTGTTTTTCAGTCATCCCTGTGCATCTTCGTGGTGTATCTGGATCACAAGCCAACGTATGCTGAGAGGAAAGCAATGTAACCGAAACGTGTAGCAGAGAAACACGATATTTTCCTTCGTAACTTTCTTGAGAGGTTGCTCGAAATATGCATGACCATTGTAACATGGTCATACCTGAATATTCCTGGGCTTTTTGTGAGAGTTCATTCTGAAGTGGACCACTATGTATTTATTTAAGTAATATTATTGATCCACATTTTCTCCAACACCTCAGTGTCCGGGAAAGTCGTTGTAAGGGTAGCCAGTGTTTTAGTTCCCTATCTTTTGACATGAGCGGCAATGAAGTGAAATTTAAGGGCGATGCTCTTTAAGCCGTCGGTCATGCGTCCGTGATACATGTAGTAGTAGTAGTAGTAGTAGTAGTAGTAGTAGTAGTAGTAGTAGTAGTAGTAGTAGTAGTAGTAGTAGTAGCAGTAGCAGTAGCAGTAGCAGTAGTAGTAGTAGTAGTAGTAGGCAGCCACCTCCACTTCCAGACTAGAGGAGCGGCTCACACACACTCTTTTGAATTGAGGAGGAAATCCGCGCCCACTAATCATCATTAAATAGATAGTTCTTTCTGCTGAAACAATATACTGAAACGATTATTGGTGACTGGATCTCCAATAAAGGTTTTCTTGAATTTGATGCTTCTAATAAAAAAAGATAGTAACACAAGGACGCACTTTGAGCACTATCTGACCAGAAAACGTTGCCACGTTAAACTCGCTGGGTGTAATCTTCTTGGTTTTAGCAAGCTTTAGCGAGAGATAGGCCGCAGTGCCATGAGCTAGCGGTGGTGAAGGTGAGAACTAGACATGAAGCGCAGGCTGTAAGGGGTGCGCGCGTGCCGCTCCGCCTGCTGTGCCACCTCTCGTTTAGTCCTTGGAATGTGCACTGGATGGCGGTACTTATGTATCGTGAATATATGATGAACTGATGCGTGATGGCGGTACTTGGAATGTTCATTAGATGTACGGACGGATGAACAGACAGACCGATGCAAGGAAGGACGGATGCACGGATGGGCACATAGACGGATGGATGCATGGACACACGGGCGGACGCACAGACGAACGGACGCTTGGACGGACGCGTGCACGGACGGTTGGACGGACGGAAGGATGAAATCAAGAATGAACGGACGACGGAAGCGCAGACGGACTGATGGATGCTTCGCCTTACTCATCATCATGCACTCCGCGGATATGCTGTGATTTTTTTTTTTGATAGATAGTCTGTATTCAGGTTGTTTGAATTGTGCGCTGCCGATTTGGCTTCACACTAGGTTTGACACTTGTAATGTGCACTGGCATATTTCTGCAGTTCCATTCAGTACAGTTTCCGGTGCACGCTCTGACTTTATTTTAGGGGCTCATGAGGACTTGCGTGCGTTTCTACGTGTTTATGTCTGATATGAGACTACTTTGCTTGGCTGTCTTTGAGATAGGCGTGGTTTCTGCTGATAAACAGTTGGAAATTGGCGTCCATGTCTGTCAGTTAATTTCTTCACTTTGTCCCCGTAGTCTTTGCGCCATGTCTGTTTTTTTTCCCGAAGCCGTCGTTTCCGAGAGAGATGTTCATTAATTTTTTTCTTCACCTCTGTTGGGGTTAGCAAACCACTCACTTGTACGAGTTTGACCTCCCTAATTTTTCTTTTCACCTCGTTTTTTTTTTCTATTTTTCGCAAAGCCACTGCGGAAATCGGAACTTGGATTTTAAACTTTTCGCTATTCGCTGTCTTATAGAAATATGTAAAACATTTGATTTTGTGTAGAAATCTGTTCCGACTTACGCGAAGAAGTTCAACATGCCGGTCGAAGCTAAGTTATCGCTCGTTCAGAAAACACAAAGCGAGAAAGCGGGGAATAATTTTGTTTTACAGGTTCGTTGCCATGGCAGTTTTTGAAGCACCGTAATGAAAGCTTCGAGTAGACTTACTATATAATAATTATGTGACACTGGTTAATATACATCGTAGTTTTCCAGTGCTATAGCGTTATATTGAGAAATCGAAAATTGGATTGTGCTCGTGTTGGGCCTGCTGGTTTGCTACTGTTTTCGAAGGGCTGCAAGTTTCTCTTGCGACAATTTTTAAGAACTACCATAAACACAAATTATATTCAAAAGGCACGATATTTTGGCGAGCTCTCTCTTCCTCTTCATAAAACCTCGGCTACCGGTGGACCCCACTCGAACGTTTTCAAGTTGTAACAATGAGATATACGCTGCGTCGTTTTTTTTTTTTTTACGAGATGCGCTAGAGGTGCTTTTATGACACTTTTTTTTTCTTCGCTGATGTGCACATTTGTTTACCCACATTTAGCAGCCATTTCACCATTGTGAGGGATCATATGGTCACTCTAACCAAAACATGCATTTTTTAATATTCGTGCCTTCGGGGTGGGTACATAAAACAAAACATGTCACCGCCATAGAGTGCATGGAGAGATCTACCACAGTGCTTAATATTTGCTTGTTTGAGCAACATAAAATACACATACGCAAAACGCTAAAGCACGCGTATTCATTTTGATTTCAAAAAAAAAAAAAGAACACCAACTGTCGCAGCATCCGTCTTTTACGTCGATCATGTTTTCTCGTTCTGCAACACTAGGTTCATTCTCTTTGTATTATGTCTCTGGCAGTATTTTAATCTTAGATAAATTGCCTGTAAGAGTTGCCTGCGCAGCGTGAATATTAGCGGGTATGATTTCCTTGTGTGATTCAAAAGTTTAAAATAGCTAACATATCAGTTTTGCTGCCTGCTACAGCTTTTAGTAAACCTGCTTACAAATAATCCGCAAGTTAACTTCGGGACGTGGGCGCGAACCTCTCTGTCATCGCGTTGACACTTTGCAAGATGACGCCAGCTGCTATGCGAAATCGATGACTTATGTTTAAGGCGCGTTTGTTTAGGAACCACGAAACGCGCCGTGGCGGATAAGTTCTCCTGCGCCTGCTTGCGAGAGAGCACCTGTCATCGTGTGTACACGCACAGACCAAACTCTTCTGCGTAGTGAGAAGAACGCGGGACTTTCCTCACATTGTGGAAGCACGCAGGCTGCTTTGCGTGTCGGATGATATATGTCGCTGTCAGGCGCACTTAGACAGGTGCGAAACTCTACACGCACTCTGGCTCGACGCCATGCACAATGGTTGTGGTAACGTATGGCAGTGTTAGCCTGAACAAGGCCAGAGCAACGTTTCAAAGGAGGCATGATTTCTATCAGAAACATGGAACGAGAGAAAGTGGGAGCAGTAATTATGTGAGCGTTGCACGAAGCGACAGGAAAAGGATAGAACTTGTACAGTTCGTTTGATCATGTGAATACTCTCAAAACAGGTGTCCTACCATGTCACTTCATGATATGCTAAACGTTGGACAACATAAGCTCCGGTACTACCTTGAAGATACGTTAATCCACACTAAACGCATAAAAACATTGTTATGCCGCATTTCTTGTTTTTTTCTGTTGTTTCTTATTATCCAACATAGTGATTAGTAATTACAGTGCTCGACCAGTTGTTGATTCGAAGATCATGTGATCGAATCGCTGCTGCGGCAGCGACATTTTCACGGAGGCAAACAGTCACAGAACCACGCATTTAGGTTTAGGCGAATGCGTCAAAGAACACCAAGTAGCCGATGTTCCCGGAACCCTCCACGATGGTAAATTACCGTAATATGATCGTTTGATGACGCCGAACCCGCAAATAATGAATATGTTCTTTCATAGCGATTCCACAGATGTCACCTTAGTGGCCACTTATCTCTTGATAAACTATAAGAATGCTGTGGCTGCAAGTGCCCATACTTTTAAATGATATTTTCTTGCTTAGTATTTTAACAAACACTATTGTAATACAAAAAATTATATCAGTTGGCTACGTTTGATGTGATCAAAAAAGTTTTATAGCGCAATTTAACGCATGCAACATGCGTTGACTCCATAGCATTCATAAATCGCGTGGCTCATATTCATAATTTGTTTCCTACAATTGAAGCCTATAATTGCATTTAATCACGAAAAAGAATATAATTTCTTGTTGATATGTTTCTCCCCGTCGTCATTGTCGGGAAAAACGGTAGTGCGTGATGAGGTCTAAGTGAAGCATAAATTACTGTGCCAACCTTTTTAACACATAAGCATGCCGTATCAGTGAATTATAAGGTGCACGTCTACCATGCACGTTATCGCGTGGTTCCACAACGTGAGGTCTGATTTAGCTCAGTGTGCCCTCTAGTTCCTCATGTTAACTGTCACTTGAGTAAACATATTTATCAGGGGGGAGGGGGTACGATAACACGAAAAAATGGTCACTATTTTTTCATGCAGTGCCTCCAGGTGATCCCGTTATAATGGACGAAGACGGACGCAAACTGGAAGGCCTCGTCGGCCGCTTCAGCGAAAGACGAAACCTTAGGCTTCTTTGTGAGGTGGAGGGAGGTTAGTAAAAACTATTCGAAAAAAAATGCAAGACGCCATTCTCTTTATATATCAATTTTAAATATTCCCTCGCTTTTCTTCTTCACAACCTGACGTCACTTCCTTCATATCTCCTATTACGACATGGCTTTGGTTTTTAAACTGATCAACGTTATTTGGCTCCCTGGCGTTGGCTTTAAAATCAGCCCTTTTCTAAAAAACGTCCCAAAGAGTCCTTCGAAAGATGGCGCACTTGTTGCAAACGTGACAGCAACAACTTTGCAGCCGGCTCTTTTCTACTGATGTTGTTTCCCTCGCTTATCTTTTTGTAAGCATCACACTTGAGGAGGAAAAGCAATTGTGGAAAAGTTGTGAGAGTGATTCAGTTTGATGTCTTGTGTGTTATTTTTATCAGACACCTCATTTGTACCTTTGGAAGGTAATTCCAAATGCCGCTTAGTCCACTTCTTCATAAGATGATAGATTTATTCAGGTTTTCTAAAGCGGTACCAACTCAAAGCTTCATGGCTGAGATAGCCAGCGGAATCGATTGTCGCACACATACGGGTATCATCTTCCATTTACCTGTAGACTTACCTGAAGATTCCACACATGTGTTGAAGCTTCGGTGATGACGACAACGACGACGATGATGAAATCGAGTTCCAGATGCCACATGCGAAAGAACAGGAGCAGATGACGCAAGCAGGACCGAGTGCATCACAATTCTGTGCCCCTTTCACACGCTAGATGGCATTAGTGGCACATCACGGCTTGTCGTCCCAAACTGACACTAGGACTGGTCGGTAATAAACATACTGTAGTTTTCTGCCACGAGCTGCAGAAAGCGATGTGTTGTTATACGACGTTTAGAAATCCATCAATATAATGCGGCAAAAAGTACCACACCTAAATGTTTGGGCCAGTATACATTTAATGATTGGCTTTTTCTTCGCGATTATTTAGGTTTAACTCACAAGTTTCTCTCGGTGATGTTACTGTAAGATTAACTTTCAACAAGTCACCAGTTCATCAAGGACAGTCACTTGAATTTGTTGATTAACAAATACACAAAAGAAAGGCTGTAATAATAAGAAACAGACGCAGTAGACAATGTACTCGCAAATTTATCGTTACTGAGAAACAAGTAATTGCTACTGTACCAGGTCACTGAAACCCACGAGTTTTTTTTCTTCCCATCTCTACATTACACTACAGCAGCGGCGCACTTAAGATGCATATTCGCAGAGGCCTCATTCAACCAAAAAAAAAACTATTCAAATGCGATATTTTTATATCTTGTAGTTTTACACACACGAACGCAATTACCATTGTACATATCACAGGAAAGCCTCGTCCTGTTGTCACCTGGTGGCGTGACAAGCGGCTGGTGGACTCGAACTTCAGCTTTGTAGGAGACGGCACTGTCGCTCGCAATTGGCTTGAGATCGGTGAACTCAAGCGCTCGGACTTTCTCAGCGTGCTCACCTGTCAGGCGGCGAACAACAACGTTACTGTGGCAGTGTCAAGAACGATAACCTTGGATATGAACTGTGAGTATCGCATAGCATTCATATTCTCACCTCTTCAGTCACTGGAATGCATTAGGATATCCTAATATATATTTGTGTATGTCAGTTAAATGAAATGAAGTGGCTAGTTGGTAAGGAGAGATACCTACGGGCAGCGGCGCTAATTACTCATAATCCTGAATGCAGCCTGCGTATGAGCTCTGAGCGTAAACTAACATGTTTAACACGCAGTTAGGCTCAATAAGTAAACAACATATTCAAAGAGAACAATAATATCTACAGGGAAGTAGAAGTTCAAGCTGGAGAGAGATTAGACAAGAAAACGTGGCTGATCCCTGTTTTTTTTTTTTTTCAGCAATCGGTACAACACGAAAGTGAAACTTGTCTTCACAGAGGTAGTTTAGCGTTTATCGTGCAAAGTATTGTCACAAAGGCAAATGAATAAATGCTACAGCAACAAATTCCAAAGTCAAGCGAAGAACAGCAAGCAGCTCAAAACTTGGAGCGTGCACATCTTGCAGGAAGAACGCACAAAATGAGCATACAGGGGACGAGCGCGGACACACAACTGTCACAGCTCGACTTTTGAAGCGCGTGTTTCAAACAGAAAGAAAGATGCGAAAAACGAACACACAGGTATACTCAGGACAAGCACGAAAAGTCCCAATCTTTACCTTGTGTGTCAGCTGCGTGTTCTTTTTGTAAACGCAGCCGCGGCAGTGAGTGAAGTGACCTTCATGCTCTGCATAGTCGTGAGTCCGATAAGCAATCGTGAGTCCGATAAGTCTGAGCAGTGCTTGACGGTGGCCTAGTGGTGTTAGCCACGCCATGCTCTGCAATTCGAGAGGTTGGTGGTTCGATGCCAGGGAACAGAAAACTTCCGTCTCGCTTTTTTTTCTTAGCAATGCAGTAGCATACATTTCACAACGTCATATCCGTGAAAGAAATACGTCAGCGGAGCCGTAGTGTACCCTAGCATGAAACGCTGTCGTGTTAAAAAACTTGCAAACTCCGTGATTCTCCCAGTCATGAGCTAGATCTGTGTTTGTAGCAAACCAGCTACAATCTTTCCTTTTTTTTTCTTGCCTTATTTCTCACCGTTGATACAAGCAAGCTACCAGGCTGAATGAGATGCACAAGAGACGGTGGGATTGGGCGTGTTGGTATGAATGAGATGCGCTTAGAGCACTGAAGAAAATGACCACTAATGATTTTTCGCTTTTGGAGGAATTGCGGAGAGAAGGCTCGTGAGATAGACTTTTACTGTTAACGAAATAAAAAATGAAGATTACACTTGTGAATGGAAGCGTGCAAAATCAGCGTCCATAACTGCGCACGGGCCAAGGAAGTTAGTTTAAGTTTTATTTCATTAATTAAGTAGCTCTATTCTTGTTTTAAGCGCACATGCGCATTAGACTATTATTTTCCCACGCTTTGACAGTGTTAACAATAATAAAATCTGATTATTCCGCTGAAACAAAGCTCTCAAAAAGGTTTGGCGAGCAGTGCAATATGAGCGATGAAATTCATAAAAGCAGTGCGTGACAATTTTTTTTTCAGACAGCCATCGTTAACTTTCCAAACTTAGTCCGGAGCTTCGCACAGCATAGTGACGTTCTCTAATTAGAGACACCAACACAAAGTACTTCTCATAAAGTGCTCTAACTACGCTTACATATACAATATGGCGTGAGCTAGTTATGCGTATAATCGAACTTTATAAGTGCGGCTTACTTAGGAACACATGATCGCATCGTCAACCTCAGTTGAATCGCTGTTTAGCAAGTGCATGCTCCTCTGGCTTGTCGAAGCGCGCGCTTTCACGCCAGATAGCTGCGAACCCATTTACTGGTGGTGCAGTTATAGCTCCCAACCACCGAGGCTTTTGGATGAGCAGCTCGCCATTTTCTCGCCGTGTTCTTCCGTGCCAGAGCTTTCCGGGTAAACCGGCGATAGGTACGCGAAGGGATCGGGCTGGAAATGCGGCGGACCACTCCGTCATAATGCGAATTGCGAGGCACCCGCCGAAGAGCCAGTTTTCAATTAACGCGTTATTGTGGGCTAGGACCCCTGCCGTATATCCCTTCTCACTCATCGTTCCGCGATAATGGTGGCAGCAACTATACGAAGCCTGTCGCTTATTTGCTATCCTGGGTCTCTCCTTCCCGTTCACCAATACGTACTCTATTCCTACGAAGGCGTTCCTTTGGGAAAAAGCGTGCAGTGACCAACGCTGCGCAGTCACTTTTCATTGGTGTAAAAAGTGGCTCCGAAATAAATAATGAAAAGGAGAAAGAATCATGAGTTTATGTGGTAACCCTTCATTCTATCTTTCACTCCTGATATTGACAAAAGTCTTTTTCTTTCTCTTGCGCGTCATGGCGCTTAAACGGCAGCAGCTAGGTGCGAACGCACCATGCTAGATGAAAGCGGAATGCAACGTAATGACCAATATTAACAAGGATTAGCTTGATACTAGAAATGAGTTTGTGGTTACAGCGGTTCTCGTAGGCCTTAAAGGATTACTGCGTTTGTTTGCCAGCGCTCATTAAATTAATGGCTGCCTTTAACGAGTCAGTTTTACGGTGTTCTTCCCACCCTGAACTCATACCGCTTTGACTTCGCACATTAGCTTTCACTTCTTGGTTCTGAAGGCCGAGCAGAATCTGTCTCTCATTTTGTCTTGCTCGTTCTTATTTAGGCTACTGCAAACAACTTTAAATCGGTTTAGATGAACTTCGTTCAACGAAATTATGAAAATTTCATGATGATTGTGAATTCAAATTTTAACAGTTTTAAACGGAGCATTTGCTTTTGGTGATTATATGTAGGTTTCAATGACTCAAGGACCATGCTTGAGCACATGCTTTTTATTGAATGGTTACTCAGAACTATGAAAACAACTAAGCCTGACCCCACATTGTGCATGGAAAGGCAAAAATGAAGAAATACCTAAGTGAGTGTTTCTGAATGCCTCAAATTTGGAGAAAGACGTGTCCGCTTTACGCATAACGGTATTAATGTAGCCATACTGTACAGAGGGTGAGGTCTCCCTCAAGCCGCCTATGTGCGGTTTTTTCCCTCACCCACCTCCACTTACTACATGTGTGTAAATAGAAAACAATAAATCAAATCAAATCAAAGCATCACTAATAACTGAGAATTACAGCGCGGGCAACGTAATGAGGCACTCAAGTTTTAGGTTAAGATGTAATATTTAGCGCAATACTTTTTCTTCCTAATTCATAATAGTTAAGTTGCACAGAAAACTTGCAGGTTTTGAGACTTTTTGATCAACACTAGTTATATGAGGAAATCTCGTTACAGGTCAGCTACAACAAATCACTACCGTTTGCCATTTTCTTTTGAAAAAAACAAATACAAGCTGCTACTTTCCACATGATCTTTCAATGAAGCTGATTTTTAGTCGCGCTTCCTGTTCAGATGCTCTTTTGGAAGCACTTTTTCATCTCTGCAAGTTTCACACTCTCATTTATTTATGTCTAATTACAGGGAACTTGATACGGTTATCCTAGGTACATTTTTGTTGCAGAGGCACATAGATCAACCACAATCACAGCAGTTATGTTTTGAGGCTTCAACATCAAAAGAGAAATAGTGAAGGTACTTCAAACATCAGAGGAGAACCCGAAATGGAAAGCCGGGTTATTTAACAAGAATACGACGCAATAAAGAAGGAGGAAATGTATTAAAGTAGAAATAAGACATCAAAAATAATATTCATAGCCCATGCACTCACATACACAAGCTTATGCCCAATAAAGCACTGGTTATTCACTGTTCCCAATAACAGCCGCGTAAACTTGGGCGTCTTAAAGAAAGCAGAAGCGCTTATATGGCTCTGCACATCTCGAGCATTAAACTCTACACAGTGCCCGTTGATTACACATGCAGTGATACCACTGGACGTGGCCATCCAGCCTCCTCGCCATCCGCTGTCTGCGAGTCATCCGGTGGAGCTGGTCTGCTCATCCACTGGCTCGCGTCCTCCAGCACTGCTTACGTGGTGGAAGGGAGACGAGCAGCTATTCTCGGCTAAGGAGCATCAGGGCGGCAACAACCACGAAGGAACCAGCTCGAGCGTTCTACTCTTCACTCCCAGGAGAGAAGACAACGGCGCAGTGCTTTCGTGCAGGGCCGAGAACCAGTTCATACAGGGCAGTGCCATCGAAGAGGGATGGAAGCTAGACGTGTTTTGTGAGTCTACATATTTGTACGAGAGAGTGATTATCCATAAAAAAAAGGCTTAACCCGGTTCTATCGAGGGGAAAGGTCGAAGAAATATCAGAGATCCAAGATGTGGTCTTTCTCTGCTTGAACATATTTGAAACAGTGCAACGAACAGAAAAAGACGACACACCGCAAGGCTTTTCTCTTCGTCTGCGTCATCGTGGCGCGGTTTCGGTAATGTTCAAGTACTGTAACCAACTATTGAGCTTCAAATTCTTCTCTGAGGCTTTCCTTACCGTATTCTGTGACAATCTGTGATTCACGCTCGAGCAACATTAGCTCGTTTGACTGCTCAGCTAACGCTTCGTTCACGACGGACGCGATTACTGTATCATTTGGCGTATCTGAAAACCACTTTTTGAAGGAAGTTCTTCAGGTTCTGTTGAAGTGCAAGTCATGCTTCCCGGCCATCCACGACCGGGATGGTTACGCCATCTATAGCTGTACTTGTAATCCGGAGCGTGATTACCGGGGACTGTCATCTGTCGCGCGGGCCAGCTCTAGAACTGCTCTGCAGTTAGGCGAAGGAAGGAACAGGAGAAAAAGGAGAAAGATAAATATTCACCGGTCCTACCAACCCCTCTCTTTCTGCCACCCTACCTTTAACTTCAAGGATACCACATTCATTTCGCCAGCGTACTGCAGAATACATCTTAAAAGTGTATCTTCATTCTTGTCCTGTACAATCAGTTAACCAGCCTATTGTAGTTGTTTAACTTCAGCCTGTTCTCTCTTCAACATTTAACTGCAAAACCTACATTTTTAGTATAATTTGTGGGCCCACTTTTTCTATGCATCTGAAGTTGAATAAATATGCTACGTGAATGCATACCACGCCGTATACCTGGATGAGTTCTATTCCTAGCATTATCCACTTTTTTAGTACCGAGAATTGGTTAAAAGAAAGCGTCCGATTATGGCCAATAATATCTATGTAGAATATCAAACATTTCGTAAGCCACTTTAGCGTCCATGCCACAGTGGGATCTCGCGCAGCCATATCTGGTCGAAATTGTGAATAATATATGCCGGAAGAAGTATGGGCGTAACGTAACTACCACCAGCAATAACTTGAATGAAGGTTGGACAGCCATTGTGAGAAGACATCAGATACTGCTGAGGTGGGGCCATGACATCGATTATGGCTCAGTATGTAGAGGCTTGTAAAAGCTTAGCCTGTTGCATTAATAAAAACATTCAGTCCACTCGAAAGCTATCGGGTGTATGGCCTCAGAAAACATTTGGTACGTACCAAATCAGACGTATGCTTTCTTTCTCTTTTAGGTTTCAGTTAGTCAATGGTGAAGTGCAAGTGTGTGCATTGCCGTCAGAGCTAACAGCTTCTTGGAAATTGCTTAATTAGTGCAAAAGTTCACCAAATGGTAATCAATTTACCGTGATTCCCTGGCTTCTCGTTGAAGTACTGAAACTACTTTCCGACCGTCTGAACGTCTCTGGAGCCAAAACTTCCTGAAAGGAAGTTGTCTTTAGAAGGGTATATAGTGTTTTCGAAAAGTTATCTACCTTTGCGTAATACACAACAATGAAACTGAATACACAAGGGCTCATAGGCAACAAGAAAAATCTTTGTCTTTCTTCCTAAATAAAAACTAAGAGTAACTTTGTTTAAGTGCCGCCTTCAGGAACATCTTTTATTTGACAAAGCTTTATCAATTCTTGTGTTTCGTGTGCATTGTCCTTTCGGAGTCTGTGTTTTGTGTGCGTTGTTACGTAAAAGGCCGACTAGCGAAAGCGTTTTTTTTTGTCTGCAATACTTGCATGAAGTCAAACCTGTTGTGTGAACAGTTGCCCAAGTCACTGCAAGTACATTCGGGCATTTAATTTTGGCAGTAATGCGACCTACGAAGGCTCTTATCTTCTGGGTTACTCGAGGTGGACACAAAAGTAATCTCTGTTTTTTCTTCACGCTGGACAAACACCACTTTAAGTTAACGCTAAAAAAGAACAAATTGAAAACAAAGCGTTAGCAGCTTAGCACGAGTTAACAGGAACCTACATTTGCAACAGGTGACGGCGTATAAGGTCTCCAGAGCGCTGTGGTGTACACGTGCGCATTATTGCGTCTTCAGCTGTATACATTAGGACAAATCTAGGAGTTGTGTGGCCTGCAGAATCATTGAAGTACCTAGCTGGGCATTTACATATACGGCCTATGCCTATACGGCCTATATCGGTCTAAGGTGGCTGTATTAGGCCACCTTAGACCGATTTACCTCTCGCTAATCTTTCATGTAAGCTATATATGCTTAGAGTCACCTCTATCTCTTGGACTCTGATTTCTTCCTTAGCTCAAGTCATTAACATAACCTCGCTGATGGAGGTATTTCTATGGTAATCGAAGAATCCCGGCGGTTTTCATCCGACTGGGAGAGAACATCGCAAGTATAATTGTTCCTTTAGAACTTTCGCAATTACCTTTTCACAAGGAAACGTTACGCCGGTAAGGAGCGCAACAGCTATTATCACGGTGCACTTCGCTGCTACTTCCGCGAAAGAAGAAAGCGATGGGCGCGAGATTCCAACATACGCTTTTGAATCATCGATCCGTTTGCTTTAGGCTCTTGAGTACTTATTGAATGCTTTGAACATGGCGTGCCGTGGGTCTTGTTTGCACCTCCAACTGCTAATCTGCATACTTCTCAGCAGCGGAACTTTTTTGGGAGCTAGCACGTTAGCTAAGGTAAACTTTTCTAACTGGTTGCTATGTGATTGCTAAATAACGGAAATACTGAGCATGCATTAACTTCTCACCGGTAATGCAAGTTTTATTTTTTTCTAGTTATTGGAAACATAAGTATGTACGGCTTATTAAAACTTCATACTGAAGCAATACTTTGGAATTCTTCAGAATAGACTGAGCACTTTACACTCAGAAATCGCTTGTCAGCCACTAAATAACCATGTATAACAACTTGCATGCAGCTGTGCCATAACATTCAGGCGAAATGCTTTAACGTCTCATGCTCACGTTCATCTGTGCAATCGTCTGTGCCCTGGCACTGTGCCAGGTAAAGTGGTGCAGGCGGGCCAACGGACGCTGGTCGCATCGGCTGCACCTTGTGTCGCAATATACCGCGAATTTCGTGCGAACCGAGTGACTGAAGACACAGAGCCAAGCACTTCTGTAAAGAAAACTTCGTCATGAGAACACAATGTTCTGAGTATACTTTTAACGAGATTTGGCCCCTTTTCCTCACGCAGACAAACCTCTGGCATCACTTCGCTTAGGTCAGAATCTGCGGGAAGATGACATCCGTGAAGGTCGTGACGTGTACCTTGACTGTGACGTGGACGCCAACCCTCCGGCTAATGAAGTGACGTGGCTCTTCGAGGGGCAGGAAGTCACCACGAACACCAGCGCTGGTGTCATCATCAGCAGTCGGTCACTGGTGATGCAGAAGGTGCACCGGTCGCGCCGTGGGCGGTACAAGTGCATTGCTATGAACCGCGAAGGCCATGGCACCAGTAACGTCTTCATGCTACGCATAAAGTGTGAGTCACTCTAACAAATGTATCTATTTTCACGTTAGTATAAAAGCACTTTGTTAACTATGCTCGTGTCATTACAAAACACCAGTAGCACAATTGCCATGCACCGTATATCGGTGTACTCATTTAAAGGTCTGATTAAATTAGAAGTGCTTAGGCTTCATTTCAACGTCCCTGGTAGCTCTTCTCAAGAAGGGGGATCAGCCTTTTCCGTTAGCAAAAGGTCAAGTAGAAATCCAGATTACGTAATAAAGAATATGCCCAGTGGCCGTGAAATCGTCACTTTCCGCTGGACCAACAACTTAGCAAGTGATGGGGTGTCCGCTTCTTGCAAGCACGCTTGCTACAACTGCCTGAAGCTGTCTTTCTCAGGATGCTTCTATACACACACTGATTTATTAAGTCAGCGGCAGGTTTAACAGACATGCACAAGCTTGGCTGGCTTCGCCACCAACTCATCGGTGTCGTGAGGCGGTTAGTGCGGTTTGACAATGCTGCTCAGATATGAATCGTGCTTCAGCGACAAGGCCAAGTGCTCTCGCTCTGCGTTTTTTACTAAAGAAATAAAAATTTGGTATATGTAGACTGCTTTATTCACAAAATCATTTGAACTTGAAGTTGGGCGAAGTGGCATAAATTATGCAAACTGTAAGAGACGAGTTTCTACTCCACTTTTCAAACGACAAGCTGAAGTATTCCTATAAAAGAGCACCATAAAATCACTTACATTTTTTCTGTTATATTTATGACCGTGAAACAACAAGCGATTGATGCGATCTTTTCGCTTTGCTCGCATAGAGCTATCATTAAATGTGCTCTCAACAAGATTTGTCACGATAAATATGAATAAATTATTTGCTACTGCAGCAAATGAGTCACTGCACTGCGTGAGCCTAAGCAGTCTACCGGCCAATATTTGAGTAGAGAGACGTACGTTTACCACTTGCCACGGGTGAGGGGAAGCAGGAAAGAGGCTTGTGACTGTTTGCAACGGACAGCTTGCAATAATCAAGTACACGTGGAATGTCCAAGCCGATTCGACTGTGCATTGACTACACAAAATGGGCATTGCGAATGCAGCCATTAAGTATGGCTGGATGTCATACTCATTGTGAGGGGAGACGGTGGCAATCCTTATCGGGGGAAGAGTTCTGCAAAGGAAGTTGTGAGCCCGTTTTTCCTTTGTGCGTAAAACCTTTCAAAAAAAAAGTCAGATAGAACAGAGCGCTGATGCGACATGCCTTTCGGAGAAGAATGCTTGCTTACCACCAGAAACGTGTAATATCAACCAGCCCAAGTAGACACCCTCTTGCATAATAAAGTATTTTAACACAAAGAGTGATTATGAGAAAACATATTTTGGGGAAGGCATTAGTCATTTTTGAATAAATAAATATAAATAAGAGTATTTGTTTAATCTGACAGCCTTTGAATTAAATAAATTGAAAAGTGGTGAATTAAAAAGCAGGTTTAAGTAACCGGACACTAAAGTTATGGTTAAGAAATTACCGCCCCGCCGCGGTGGTCTAGTGGCTGAGGTACTCGGCTGCTGACCCGCAGGTCGCGGGTTCAAATCCCGGCTGCGGCGGCTGCATTTCCGGTGGAGGCGGAAATGTCGTAGGCCCGTGTGCTCAGATTTGGGTGCACGTTAAAGAACCCCAGGTGGTCGAAATTTCCGGAGTCCTCCATTACGGCGTCTCTCATAATCATATGGTGGTTTTGGGACGTTAAACCCCACAAATCAACCAATAAGAAATTACGGCTTTTTCAAGTATTCTAAAAGATGAGCGAGTTTCCTGAATTTACTGAGTCAAGTTTGCACGTGGGTTCCTCTCCAAGAGCAATGAGTTTATTGCTGTGATGTCGGTTTTTGCAGCAACTGCATTGAACAATTCTAAGCTATAAGCTTACATCCTCTAGGAAAATGGTACTATATTTAGTAGGATTTTGCTTAAGAACTGGCAAACAATGAGTGGTGAATTTAATAGGGACGTAAACAGTGTAATGTGTTCAATTAGGATTTTTTTGTTGTGTTTAGTTTATCAAGCTGGGAAATAGCGAAATTACTTGAGTTTAAACCGGACATATGATATTTCTTCGTAGTTTTGTTATTTCGGGAACCGTTTAACGTGGCTGATATGGCGAAAAAATCTTTTCTAAAACCTCTATGTTCCCCATTCCTGCTTTAAGTACAACCACTATCAGCGCCATAAAATCAATATTATTTTGCTTTATTTGCTTGATTAATAGAGGTAAGAAAGGTTAAACAGAAGGAGGAGTAAAAGCACAACAAAGGAAAAGACAAAAAAAGCAGAATAGAAACATTGGGTTAAATATAACCGTAGTATACAATCTTATCATTTGCATTGTTTAATTGCTCACAAATTAATGTCAACAAGGTAAGCGGGAAGGTTATCGAAGTCCTATAAGGCATGTGTCAATAATGATTGATCAAAGCACGCTCTATTGATTGAAACAAACGCGACGTTGTGATGATAGCTTTTGCAATAAGGTACATACTATGGCTAAAGGATGAGGCAATCCAGAAGAGGAGGAAGATTGTACTTGTTGCGAAAGGAAGCAACACGCTACACTTTTCTGCGTGATGACAACCATAAAATTGCTGTGAAAGAAAAAAAGAACGCATTCCTCAATAACGTGTTGAGACAGTAGTTCTGGAGCAAATTTAAGGCCCAGTTTCTGGAGAACTGTTTACGAGTGTACACACAGCTACCGGAACGAAAATACGCTGCAAATTATGTGACGCGGTCATAGACGTTTTTTGGGTATTTCAAGTGAGAAAAATCCGTCGAATTCGCGTTATCTTGTCCTGCAGACGCCCCCGTGTGCAGGCAGGACCAAAAGCACATATACGGCGCGTCGCGTCACGAGTCCGTGTCCGTGCGCTGCGAGTTGGAGGCTGATCCGGCGGACGTGACTTTCCACTGGCGCTTCAACAGCTCCTCGAGTGGCAAGCGCCTAGAACTGGCCAGTTACAGCCACGCCCTGACACGCAGCACGGCGCTCTACTCACCGCTGAACGAAGACGACTTTGGCTTCTTGCTCTGCTGGGGCGATAACGAAATCGGCAAGCAGCAGATACCCTGCAACTTCACCATCGTTCCAGCCGGTGAGTGAGAACCGTTCGGTGCGCGAGCTCATCAATTCCAACGCAGTGCAAGGCGGCTTTGCTTAAAGAAAAATGTTGATGTATGTGCTTGTCACACTGTACTCGAAACTGTTTTCATAGACTACTTTGATACACCGTTTTATTTGATTTCATTGTTCGTATATAAGCGACAACCTTGGTTTTATGTAAAACTCTCATCACCATCATTCACGGTGGGGACAGACTAGAATGCGTTTATTTTGTCGGCCGGCTCCAATGAATCGTTGTGTGATATCGAACGCCATACAAATGCTGACAGAACTCGTGCTTTAATATTTTTCACTCATACGCTATTAGAATCCACATTGTTTGCGCACCTCATGCTCTACTGCATGACATATTTTGAGCCTCATATATTTTTTAGCCCCGCATACTTCGTTTGACAAGCTAGCAGGTAGAGCTGGAGCCTCCACAAAACGACCAACCTCTACTAATCAGAGTTTCAATAAAAATATATAGAGTGCAAATACATGACCCTTTATTTCCAGTTCTATGTAGAACCTTCTTTCTTTGTCACCAACTAACGCGTCTTTTGTATCAAAAATAAATAAGAGCATCCTTATTTACAAAGAGACACTCCCTGTACCACAGCTAAGTGATTGCTGCCACATAAGTGCTGCCAAGCTAAGCGTATGCTGGGACTGGCAATGAAGAATGAAGTGCTATCTATTATTATCCCTTATCGTCGTGGCTTCTTTCACTTTCTGGTGTGCTCAGATTTGGGTGCACGTTAAAGAACCCCAGGTGGTCTAAATTTCCGGAGCCCTCCACTACGGCGTCTCTCATAATCATATAGTGGTTTTGGGACGTTAAACCCCACATATCAATCAATCAATCAATTCTTTCACTTTCTGTTTGATCAATAAGATTCAAAAATGAATGTGCACTGACATCACTCATTTCTGTAGTATATTTAGGCATGGCCTAATTCTCTATCGGGCATCGTGCATATTCTTAATCAACAAGTGTCATTGCTCAACACACTCCCATGCTCGTTAAGTATTATCAACGTCCTCATTCAGACTTCTTTTAACTTTGCTACACCCACAACAACGCAGGCCCTCCGGAGCAGGTGAACAACTGCAGCCAGATCAATGGCACCGAAGACTCGGTGTCCTTCGAATGCTCCGAAGGTTTCTGGGATGGCGGCGTGGCGCCCGTTACGTTCGTGGCTGAACTACGCGAGGCCGACACCGACCGGCTCGTGGCGAACGCCTCTTCCATGTCTGCACCGGCATTCAGCTTCAGCGGCCTCGAAGGAGGCGCTACCTTTCGGGTGTTCCTCTACTCGGCCAACCCCAAGGGACACCGGTCGCCCGTAGACTTCATCGTCAGCACACTGCGGCCAGCTGAGAAGCTAACTGGTGAGTGCAGTGCTTCTGCGTGCACACCAATTCAATACTAGCCTGCTATGACCTGTAGCTATACCAGCCTACCTTGTATAGACGTTCCAGCAGTGCTGTACTAATCGGGCAATCATTAACCTGCCCTTTTGTAGCTAAAGTTCTTATGGTGTAAGTGTAAGACCTGTCTATGGAAAAAAAACACGTAATAGTGTCTACATTTCTTATCTAAGCGTACTTTAAAGCGGGTCTTGCGGTTGTGTTTGGTAACATGGATTTGAAGAATAGAAAACCTGGTCGCGTCGGCCACTTATATTGTGGAGACGAGAACGCTTGAGACCAGTGTACTAAAATGTAGGATCACGTTAAAACCCAAAAAATCTAAATTTTCTCAGCCAGTCATCGCGATGTCCCACTTAGTAATATTGTGGTTTGCGTACTCTATACCCCGAAAACGTTTGTACTTTTCTTATTGTGCTAAAACACGTCTTCTAGATGTGTTGTTTTTAAATGTTTCCATAGTAAGCAAAATAGTGTAATTCCAACCGCATGCGGAGTATTCCAATGAAATGAAACATGACTGTGTGTATGCCTCGTTAGGTGGTACTGTTGCAAAACAAACGTAGAGAAGTTCCACTGGCGGGAAACCTAGAGTTGTGCGAATCACAGGTACCCAGAGATTCAAATTCATAAAGTTCTCATGGCTCCGTGCTCCGTTTCCGAAGCAACGATGGCGTTGATAAGAGCTAAGCACGTAGGATTCCCCCACCACGACAGAATAGTACAAGGCAGATTCGCGAGCTTTGTCTGCGTGATAAGTGGTACCTTTTGCTGTTTTCTAACGACTTCCCGTTGGTTACGACTGTAAAGATACGTTTTGTTGGTACCGAGTTTTGTCACGTTGTTTCCCCCGTCAGATATGTAGAAACGTAGGATGGGCATTCGTTCACTTGGCGAGGTGGTGGGGCCCTCTGTTCCACCGCAGATTCCTCAGACTGTTATCATACATGTCTTCAGACATGTTATCAGACGTTATCTTCACACATGAGTCTTCAGACATGTTATCAAATATTTGTTATCATGTTGAATCAGTTAGTGCTATTAAGTTAATTCTACGTTATTTGTTACTTAGGGGGACGACGACGAAGTGTCTCTTCATAGAACGCTTCTGCTTTCGGCTCCGAGCATTGTTATCAAGTTTTTCGCTTTCTACGGGAGACGCTGCTCCCTGCCCCAGGGCCACGGACGCGGAGTCATCCACTGGTCCGCCCAGCCAGAGGTCTGCTATGGCGAGCTCCTCGGTAAATCAGCGCGCCTGGCCCAGAACCAGTGAGGCCAACGGTGATAGTCACTGCATCATGGCTGTGGACGTGGAGCCTTCTGCGGCTATGTCCGACCATAGACCACTTTTGGCAAGCTCGTCGCGGAAACGAAGCACCTGTTCGAGCACCAGCGAGGACACGGAACTGTACTCGGCCACTGGCGACGACTCGTCGGATGACGACTTCGAGACCGTGAGAAGCAGGAAGGCCAAAAGAAGAAGTATCAAGTCGTCTTCACCAGCAGGGACATTAACGTCTCAGTCAAAAGGAGAATGCTGGCCGCACACCATCCTCTTCATGCCCGAGGACTCCACCATCAGCCTTCGAGCAGTAAACAGGCAAGCTCTCTCTATGTACTTTGAGGGGGTAGCACCAAACGACATTAAGGATATCCGGGTGAACACGCGGAAGAATATTCTAGCTGTGGACACAATGACTGCCAGCGCCATAGACAAGCTTCGCAGAGTATCAGATTTGGGAGGCATCAAAGTACGACCGGTTATTCCAATGGACGGTGCCTGCACGGCGGGAGTAATCTACGACATTGATTTGGCCATAGCAAACTCGGACCTCCCAACTCTCATAAAACCAGCGAACGAAGGAGTTCTCATCGCGAATGTACTTCGTCTCGGAAACAACCGATGTGTAAAGATAATGTTCAAAGGAGATTCCATTCCGTCGCATGTCAAAGTGGGACACTTCCGACATCCTGTTCGACCATTTGTCCCTAAACCACTCCAGTGCCATAACTGCATGAAAATTGGTCACATCAAGAGTGTATGTACAAACACCACAGTATGCCCCCGATGCGCTGAGCCGCACACTGCAGACGCATGTCGGGCAACAAGTCTGAAGTGCAGAAACTGTGATGGTCCGCATGATGCTGCATCCAAGGAATGCCCTCGGATTAAGAAGGAAATAGCCATTATCAAACAAATGGTTAGGGACAATTCAACCCACAGAGAGGCTGCTGAAAGGGTACGGCGGCGACGTAGTCGCCGACGGAGGCGTGGAGGACAGAGTGTTGCGCATAACCCATTTCCTCCGAGCACGAGTGAAGTAGTAAGCACGAAGCGAAAAGAAGTGGAGAAGCTCACAGCTGCGGATGAGTGGCCTACGCTTCCGCGTACACAGCCTGCAAAGGAGCCTCCTGCGAGGCCTCGCCGCCCTACACCTTCCACCGAGTCTACTTCCGTTGAGGATGTGTCAAGGGTTGATCGACAGATCATCCCGATGTTACGATCCCTCGTCGCTGTCATGGCAGACATACTAAGAAGCCTGGGAACTCCAACCGCTCGAAGCGGGTTACAGGTGTTGGACGCGCTGAGCCCAGTCCTCGCCTCCCTCGCGTAGAGTCATGGCAGGAGATCAACAATCGTTCCGCAAAGACGTCAGAGAAGCATCAGTCATCCAGTGGAACGCAAGAGGACTTAGATCACGGATTTCCGATTTTCGTCAGTACGCGTTTTCTAACCTTTTCCCAATCATCGTAATATGTGAACCGAAATTATCAAACCCGATCAGGCTATCTGGCTACGAATCAATCCCGTCCAAAACCCGAAACGAAAGCAGCAAGGTCATTGTGTATATTCGTCGGGAGCTTACCTACATCATTCAACCTGTGTCGCCTCATGATGAGAACCAATATGTTTGCCTGACTGTGAAGCAGAAAACCCTCACCTTCACATTAATAGGTGTCTACTTATCTCCCTCAGCCCGTTTTGATTGCCAAAGACTGGATGACATTCTTTCGAGCGTCCCGGATCCGTGGATAATTATAGGAGACTTCAACGCCCACCACCCAATCTGGGGAAGTTCAAAAATCAATACCACGGGCCGGAGGCTGGCTTCATTTGTATCGACTCATGAACTGTCTCTACTTAATGATGGGAGCCCTACATTTCTGCGAGGATCAACGTACAGCAGCTGTTTGGACTTGACGTTCGTGTCACGTCGCTTCGCCACAAACGTTAAGTGGTTTTTAGACATCGAGACACATGGTAGCGATCACATCCCCAGTTATCTCACCATCGAAGGCTTTGCTAGCGACCACCCGCCGAAAACCGTACGGAAGATCGATCTTTCAGCATTCAAAACCAACATTGAACACGCTTGTGAAAAAGGCTTAACCTCTGACATTGAGCAAGCGATCAAACAAGCAGCGCAGAGTGCGATGCGCACGCTGGCATATTCTTCAAAGCCCTCAGAAACGGACATGGAGTTAGAGCGACTCCGTGCGACTCGTCGGCGTGCGGAGCGTAGATATCGACGCACAAAATCCATTCAAGATCTAAGGATGGCCAGGCGCATGCAAAAGAAGATCCAGCGTCGTATAGACAAACTGGAATTTCAACGGTGGGCGAAATTTTGCGCGAGTCTAGACCCTCGCAAACCCCTTTCTCAAATATGGCGAACCGTGCGAGGCCTACGCACATTTCCCCAACAACGTTTTCCGTTTAAAGCCTTGGCCCTTTTCCAAAATAGAAGGGATATCGAGGTAGCGGAAGATTTTTGTAGGAAGATTGCGGGCCCACCAAATTGCACAGAAGCCCTTACTGCTCATTACACGCCACATTCACTTGACCCGCACCTGGACCTGCCTTTTTCAATGGAAGAACTGAATGTGGCTCTTGCTTCATGCAATCGATTGTCATCGCCTGGGCCGGATGGCATATCATACCGCCTATTATGTAATCTCGGTGATCGAGCACGAAGTGCTTTGCTGGAAGTATTCAATGAGTCTTGGAGAGATGGAACGGTCCCCAGAGAGTGGAAAACAAGCCGGTTGGTTGCACTTCTCAAACCTGGAAAATCGCCTCTAGAGCTGACATCATACCGCCCAATAGCGCTGGCTAGTTGCGTAGGGAAGCTGATGGAGCGAATGATCCTTGCCAGACTCGAGTGGTTCCTAGAACGCCATAGAATATATCCAGACGCCATGGCCGGTTTTCGTCGTCTTCGGAGCTCCATTGACAATGTCATTGACCTGGTGACCTACGTACAACACCAGAAAATGAGCAGACGGTTATCTGTCGCACTATTTTTAGATGTCAAAGGAGCATATGACAATGTTTCTCACGAAGCCATACTTGACGCCCTCGAGTCAGTTGGTTTGGGTGGGCGAGTGTACCGCTGGATCCAATGCTACCTACATATGAGATCATTGTTTATGCAAACTGATGATGGGCCGACTTCTGAACATTATACACACCGTGGTGTTCCTCAAGGTGGTGTATTGAGCCCCACACTGTTCAACCTGGTTCTGATCGGTCTCGTTGAACGCATACCAGATTCCGTGCAGATATCTCTCTATGCAGATGATATTTGTGCCTGGACATCAGGTGTAACACGTCCTCAGGTACGTGCGAGACTCCAGAAAGCAGCGAATTCAATATCGGCGTACCTTAGAGAACAAGGCCTCGAGATTTCTCCTGAGAAATCGGCGCTGGTCGCGTTCACGCGGAAGGCAATGACGTCATATCCCATCGCCATCAATGGACACAGTGTCTGCTACGCCAGGACCCACAGGTTTTTGGGGGTCACGATCGATCGAAATCTCTGCTGGAGTCCCCATGTGGCCACTCTAAAGAAGCGCCTAACGGCCATCGCACAACTTTTCAAGTTCCTCGGAGGCAAAACGTGGGGCACATCAGTGCACGCGATGTTGCATTTGTACAAAACGCTGTTTCTGGGGTACCTGCGGTATAGCTTGCCGGTTCTGACGAACGCTTGCAAAAGCAGTATACGCACAATAGAAAACGCCCAGGGCCAGGCACTCAGAGTTTGTCTTGGATTACCACGCTGTACATCAACAGCGGAAACCATCGCAATCGCCAAAGATCATCCGGCCACAGTGCACATTACTTTGGAGGTGCTTAGAGCTCATATTAGACACCTTGCTCGCGCCCCTGCCCACCACCTAGCTTCGCTTCCAGAAGATCGACCGAGTGCCTCCTTCTGTAAGAGAGTATTGACTTTCCGTGAGTGCCTTCCAACAGTCTACACACCTCCGGAACGGATACTAACACCTCCTTGGTGCTTGGACCGACCAAAACTGCGCTTGACAGTGCCGGGGATTCGCAAGAAGGCGGAGCTCTCGGCGCCAGCTTTAAAGCAGATGATTCTACTCATGCTACACGAAGAATACAAAGATCATGTCAAACTTTACACGGATGGCTCGACAACTGTTGGAGGATCTGCAGGAGCTGTGATCTTCCCAGCAAGAGCCGAAACCATCCAGTTCAGAACGTCACATAAGACGACATCGACAGCCGTGGAACTCGCGGCACTCCGCAGCGCACTCCGCAGGATTGACCAAGAGACACCACAAAAATGGAGCATTTTTACTGATTCGAAACCAGCTCTCCAATGTCTACACAATACTCTACGTCGTGGACCTCAAGATCAATTGGCGCTCGAAATACGACAACTGTACCATCACCTAATAGACGAAGGACATGACATATCTTTTCAGTGGTTACCAGGCCATTGCGGCATCATCGGTAACGAGCATGCCGACAATGCAGCTAAGAATGCTCACGAAAATGGAGTGATGGAACCTATTCCACTATCAAGAAGCGACGCAGCAGCAAAGATTAATACGCTTGCGCAGGATGTCGCAAGGTCTATGCGGAATACGCCCGGTTTTCTCCACACCCGTCTTCACCGCCTGGACCCATGCCTACGACTTACTATTCCATCTGGCCTACCCCGATCCGAGACGACCCTTCTCTGCCGTATGTGGCTTGGGGTGTCTTTCACGAACGCTTTTGCCTGCCGCATCGGAATGAGAGACAGCGCTACATGCGACCATTGCGACAATGACGAAACAATTGAACATATTTTATGTCAGTGCCCCCAGTACAGCTCTCAGCGACAGTCCCTCTCAGCAGTGTTTGCTCGCCTCGACGACCAGCCATTTTCTGAGCAGTCAATCTTGGAATGTCGGAAAGATCGAGCTTCACGCCAGAAAGCAACGAAGGCGCTGATGAAGTTTCTGCGAGCGACCCGCCTCGTAGAACGATTGTGACACTACTGTGTGCGAGTGTGTGTATGTGTGTTTGTGCTTCTCTTCCTCCCTTTCCCCTTACCCTTTCCCCAGTGCAGGGTAGCAAACCGGATATGTTTTCTGGTTAACCTCCCTGCCTTTCCGCATTAAAATTTTCTCTCTCTCTCTCTCTCTATTTGTTACTTATTATATTTTCGGCCTTCTTCGTTCACTTATACGGCATCTTGAGAGTTTCTAGTCTATATTTTATACTCTGCTGAACGATTTACTGTGAGCGTGGTCGCGGCACGCAAGATGTATCGATGGACGAGAAGCCGGGCGCTTAAAACAAGCATTTAAGGCGGCACTGCCAGGATAACTCGGCTATGGAGCGCTTTGTTCCTGAATGTACGCTTTAAAGAACTTAGTTCGAGGCTTTAAAACATCGCCAAGTTGGGAAAGAGCATATGTTATACGAAAATTTTGCTGATTTCTCCTGTCAACCATAAATAAAAGATACTGATGAAGTTATCGCTACTGAGAGGAAATCAAAATACATGCCGTTGGTCCTGACATTCTATGCTATTTGAAATTTAGCAACTTATGCGTACATCAATAATTTTTTTCTAATGCAAACGTCTGTACTATGCGATACATCGTACGCATTTTCGTATAATAGCTTCATACGCGTTCTCAGAAACTCTTATAACGAAGTTCCACAAAATATCTTGCACCCCTATTTGGTTACGGAAGCGCGTATAAAATCTGTCTGTAACTCAATTTATTCATTTATTGCACGTAAATCTAAACTCCTAATAGCAGCTTTTTTTTCTTTACTTCACTTTAAAATGAACTCCAGCATTACAATGGCGGAGAATGTTATTTTAGTGTCCATCTTTTGCATAATGCACACGCATTAAATAGGCAACAGCTTAAAACACACCTGATTTTGAAGCGGTCGTTCTATTGTTCCCTCGTGATGGCTTCTGATATTTAAAAAATTGTACACGCTAGATTTGCAGGCCAAACAGACCGTTTTCTTCATTTCCTCCTCCTGATTGCCAGTGGTATGGGGACGGCCAAACGCAAACGATCTCAATAAAAATGTTCATAGAACAAAAGAAGCTCGGAAGACAGCGGATTGCCGGCCTAAAATGAGCAGTCACTATGCGCTTGCTACAAAGACCACTGAATTGACCTGTCTACGAGGCGATCGTTGACACCCCGTGAGCCACACACCATTTTCTTTCAAGAGAAAAAAGGAGCGCTTACTCTGCGTGGGTCGCTGCCGCTGTGACAGCCAAATACATCACAGCGATTTCAAGTGGCGTTTAAAAATGTCACCCTTACAGTCCGCCACTTCACTTTCCTTCTTGCTTCACTTTTTTTTTTTGCATTTCCGCGCTAATAATCTTCTTTATGAAATCGAAGGAAGTTGGTAAAAAACAAATTGAAGTTAGAGAACGTGTTTTATGCAGTTTCATAGCTTCCTTTTAATTACGTGTTCCCTTTCTTGCATCCCTTTTAATCTCTTTCATGTCCGCGCATGACCATCTGTACCTAACTGTATGCTATAAAATGGTTTCTCAGTACAACAAAAACTCAAGTGCACTACAATACACATAAAATACAAGAAAGGAATACAACGGATCAACAGAATGTACAGACGGCCAGATATGGCTATTGTGTAAAGTGGTCACTTTTTCGTCTTTCACCGCCATAATTTGAAATGGACTTTCAAAAAAATTGCTTCGTGGACATGTGCTTTGTGGGCATACGCTTGTCCACACATTTTTTTAACGAAACTCAGTCGTCTGGCAAAGATACACAGAAAAAAAAACTGCTACTAATGCGTGATGGCTAAAGATGTGGCTGACTGTACATCTCAGCAGTATAGTATGTTTTCGGATTGCCTTAATAATGTTAAACAATCAGGCAGCAGGTACACGACCTTCCCATTACCTAGGTAACCCTTCTAGAGCACCACAAACTGCGTCCTGCTTTATTTAACTGTTTCAAAACAGCGGGAAAAAGAATGTACATTGTGAGTATTGACGTGAATTACTTAGAGCAAGAAAAGGCAAATAAAAAACGCAGCACACGAGAGATGCACACAAGGCACAAACGCTTGTCTGTTGTGTCTTTCGTTGCGTTTTTTTTTTCTTGCGCTAAGAAATTTTTGTTGATACGCAGCAACTCGACCTTCAAAAACCCCTTTTGAGTTAATTTGCGCAATAAGTTATCTACCATCAAAAGCTCCCTTCTTTTCTTTCAGCCTGTCGTAACAGGTAGTGAAAAGAGAAACAGGACACCACGAAACGGGGACATGTGTCGATAAATCCGTGCCGCTAAAGTCGAAAAGGGAGCTCATTTCCATGTTTTCGAGCCAGTATGATTTTGCCACTTGGTAATCACGCATGGCGCGGTACAGCGCGGCACCACGTGGTCTCATTGGGCGAGAGCAGCTGTAGCAGATGTGCCTCCATAGCTCGCCTTCACAGCCGGCGTTACCAAAAAAGCGCGCGCGTTAGAAAGCCCATCTGGCTTGACGCTCCGCTTCTCGTTATTCGCGAAGTGTCGCGTGCTGATGGCAGCGTTCCCCTTCGGCGCCTTACTACAGTGACTATTTTTACTCTGCTGTTGACGTCGTCTTTACTTTTTCTTAGCACTCGATGCACCCGGCATTGTCTATGCACGGTAAATCCAGCCTAATGACTGATTTGTGATGCAGCGACGCCGTCGTGCGCAAGCCGCAACGTGGGCGCTTCCTGCGATGAAGCGCGCTGGAAAACACAAAACTGATTCGCTTTAGCGCCGGATGTTGGAACTTCGCCTACTGCAGCGCCTGATATCCATGTTCCCATTAGGCTCGTGCACCACCAATATTTTTCTAACTTGCCATTGTGATCGTGATAAGGTTAGATCACACCGTTATCCTTTGTTTGTTACCTTTTATTTCTATAGCCTTAGACTTCAACTCTTTTAAACGTGAAGTAGCTCTTTGACTAGCCTGCGTAGCGCTGTCCGTCCGTGTCTCCATGCCAACGCCCCGCACCCCCCTTCCCTAACCACAGGTGTTGGGGCGGTACCAAGTAGGTCACGCCATCCCTCGCAGTGCACGGTGACGCCACTCTCTCTCTCGCCTGCCACGCGCTCTGTGTGTGTCACCTCTCTCTCGCTTCATCCTTTCCACCGCTCACCACGTTCGAGCGCACATCGAGTGTAAGTCCTTTCGACTGGTTTATCTGCGATGGAGAGGACACCGGAAAGCCAAGCTCCTTCGCCCGCCTAAACATGCGCTGAAGCGATTTAATGTCACCGTCGAGGCTCGATTAAAAAATGCCGATCGCGTCCGTGCACAACGCTGCTGCCTCGCATCTTTCAGGGTTCCCTTTGGGAAGATAACTTTTTTCGCTTGGTGAATGAATGCTAGATTTTGTTGACAAGTGTAAGTTCTCGGGCACTTACGGATAACTAGTTTATGTCATGCTACAAACTTCCTATCACTTTTGTCTTGCTATGGCTCGTTTTCTGGTCTCATCATAAACCATGACAAACATTTCGCTGTCTCCGCGTGAGCAGTCCATGTTCAAGAAACGCTTCCTGTTTCTGAAAACGAATACAGGACACTGCATCTGTACCAAGCGTGATGACTCAAGACCCCGATGACGACTACTAACCACGCTAATGGCACTGCTACGATCTCCAACTATACACGCTAGGTATTTTGCTTTGCTGACAACACCAACGGGTGCAATAAACTCTCTAAAAGAAGCAAAAGTTGAGTGCATATTAAAGAGCAAATTTTGTAATTTTCTGCTCTCTATTGATCTCGATGAAATTTACAGTACAAGTTCTGATAGCTGCTTTTATAATGCGCTCTGAAAGATACAGTGGGATCTCAGTTTCTTTAATTATAAATACTAAATATTAGTTGTGCGTCCACTGACACGTTCCGAGTAGCTCCCCAGCTCGCCTTTCTCACGTGACACAGTCCTGTTATCTTTGATGAAGCTAGTAATATTGGTAACCTGGCAGCTTGGTAGACTTTACTTCTGGAATTTGGTCCTGGATTTTTAGCACCTTCGCAGAATTTCTAGGCAACGCAACTATTTAACCATTGCATTTGCGGGCGTCTTATGCTCGTATTCTAGCAGTTATCCACATAGCTAGCTTGAAATTATACAAATACAGAAAGGACCATATTTCAGGAAAGTGGATGAGACGTGCAGACATAATTTATTTTGCAACTGCTTTATTGCTTTTTGTCGACAGCACTTGTCTCTGTTTTGTTGCAGCTGGAAGCCGTGGTATGATCACCGCTTGGCCAATAATAGGAGCGCTTCTCGGCCTCATAGTCACACTGCTCATCGCAGCGGTGGTGATTGTGGTATATGTCAAGTACAAATACCTGAAGAGGAAGCGAGGTGTGTTTTGACATCTTTCAACATTGTATTCATATATAACGAAAATAAATATTAGAATGAGCAAACACACTGTCCAAAAACGTGTGAATCCACGACAAAAATACTCCCAAAGGTGACAAAAAGCACCTTGCAATCTTGTTTGTGTTCGCATCACACGTTTAGTTCCCAACCGCCAGTAAAAAACGCACAAAAAACAAACAGTTTGTTTGCTCATGTTAATAGAATAGCGTGAAAGAGCTCGTTTCACAAAAATTCTGGCGTTAGTGTCAGCGTCATTGGTTGTGAGCGAGAAATCATCTTGCACGTGACCGAAGTATTGAGATAGTTGCGTATAAAATATAATAAAAAGTTCTTCGTCTGATTAGGGATATATTGCGGCTCCTTTGCGTCAAAAGTGGGTGATGTACTACACAGTCACTTGCCTGCTTGCCAATAGAGTGAAAAATAACTTCGTCTGCTTGGAAATGCAGCAAAAATAACTTTCATGCTTTACAAAAGCGGGCGTCTTGTATACATGCTTCACAAAACAACATGAAGTATTGCAGCAATAATTAATGCGTGAAACAAGCCTACATTTCCATCGGGATTCAGATGATGTGTATTTGTGGCTTCATGATTTAGAGCCAGTCACCCACTGCAAAAGGCGCATATGTTACTACGTAGGTGCAAAGGAAGTGAATGAGGGAGTGAAACAACTTTATTGGGTCCACAATACACGTGAGTTGACTCAGCATCACCTGGCGGGGCCCACTCGGGGATGGTCAGGTTAAACTCGACCACCCTCGCGCGGGCCCTCTGGACGGACAGGTTTTGAGAGGCGAGGTCCTGAGCCTTAAGGTCTCACGCACTAAGTGTTTGAAGCGCTAGGGACGAAATATCGCTGTTGCATTCAGCTTTTAAAGGTGAAGCTTAAGAATGCCCCAATTTTTAGTGCTGTAAGAGTTCTCAAACATTACAATAATTCACATGCAGAAACCAACTAAACGTCGTTCAACGCATGAAGCAGAATTCATCGAAAGCCCCGTTTTAATAAATACTGTCACTAGGATAAAAAAGCCACAAAATGTAAAGGTGGTGCTATTTGTAGTTAGTAATAGATATAAAAAAGAGGAAATTACTTTACTGATTGACGAAAGGTCGGGTTGCCTCGGTAAACGCAGGTATAAAGCAATACGTAGTAAAATAAAAGAATGCTTTTGTTATTGGAAAACTAAGAACACAACGGAACATCTGTCAGTTCAACGGAAAGGTATCTACCATATTTGCACGTTTGAGCACTAGCAAACACGAAGCCATTGATTTTGAAATAGGTACTACAGTGCTAAACAGGACTGCGACATAAATAAGTAAAACACGACTGCAGGATTGGCAGACTAAGGTAAAAATAAAGAGCAAAAACTAATAAGGTCAAAATACTGTTAATTTGCTATTAGGCGTGAAAAATTCGGTTGAAGAAATTGGGCTTTGATATTCAGGAGGATGTACTTTTCCTCCATGATTTAACGGGCTGACTGCATACAATACACGAATTAGTATGCATTATAATAGTTCGCAAGCTACTAAGAGGGGCGGCCAATGCCGTAATTAAATTATTTTTTATATAATTTGGCCTGAATCTCACGCGTCAGTTCTGCTGTATGCAAATGTCCAAACCATTTACATAGCAAAATTGTTTGGAGGAGAGGAAAAGGTTCTAGCTCCAAAAGTTTTTGAATTCGGCAGGCTCATGCAAATGCGCATAGTAGTCAAACCCCTCCCTCTCTCCAGAAAAACAGTTTACATTTCTGATTCAAACGCCAGAAAGACATGTATTTTCTCTTTTTTACATTTCACACAATGCATGAACGTCGGACATGAACACATTTTGTGCTAACGCACTGCTCGGTGCAACAGTGACAATGATTGGCTGTCGGTCAGTTATATCTTAGCCTATAGCTGTGTTCACTATTCCACTGTTACTGTAGTCCTTGTTGTACTATTAGAGCGCGAATATGCTGCCATTTTGTTGCTCTATTTTTCACCTTCTTTCATATTTTCTGTGTGCATTCAGACACATACAGTGAGCCTGGCGATGAAAAGTAAGTGCCTGAGTCCATTCACTTCTGAACAGTTCGCAAAATAAATAGCTTATATATACAGCAAGGAGCACTCAATAAGTGTTATTTGTACCACAGCATTTTTCCGATTTGGTTGTGCCTAGCTTATAGTACTTCTGTAAAGCGTCATCTGAGCTGTCTTTTAGTAACCACGTGTCGGAAAGAAGTGGTTTATTAAATCGTTAAGTCACTAGAATAATCACCGAGCTGAACTTGATAGGCAACACGAAGCTTTCAGTTATCTCTTCTTCTGGCTTAACATCACCTCATAAATGTATTATCTATTGATACGAAGCTAAATATCTTAAAAAAGGGCAGCGAAAAGTGTAGAATGACGAAATAAACAATTTCAATTTAGTTGGCGCTTTTTCTTTAATAGCAAGCGTTGTGGATGCTTTCCGTTTTTTAGTGTTACGCTTAAGGCCAACTCTGTGTCTTAAATATCCTACCTATGGTACACTTTAAGGCTGTCAAGGCTTGCTTCTCCACTTGTGCTAGCTTGTCGACTTTAGAATAACTGATAATAATGTATAACAACTATTCTTGACATTCAAGATCCAACACCCTTCTCAAGAAGGAGACTGACGACTTCACAGACGTTGAAGAGAAGGGTCCCGACATCATACCAGATACTCCGCTCTGCCAAGTTACATATAAATGTACGTATTTAGGTGCAGTGTCGGAATAGCCCGTTTCATTCTAGGCACCATTGCCTAGTGGGGCAACTGCACCGGGCAATATAGGTTTATTGTAAGATTTGTTGTAATGGTTGTAGATTATTGTCCCCAAAATCTTTTCCGTCAGCTTGCTACGACCCAAGATCACAGCATAAACTCTGATAATTTTACCGGTTACCTGCTTGTTCAGTTAATAATTGTTCGAGAAATTGACCAGTAAGAAAAAAAAATTGAAGTCACTGTCTTGTTACTGTTATTTACCACCAATTATTTTATACCGGGAATCACCAAGGCTCTAATGACGTATTTACGTCACGGATATGAATTTGTAAAATAGATCTTTAAAAACTGCGAATAACTAAAAGAAAAAAATTTGCGCACTTTGCACTGTAAGGAAACCTTGAGTAGTATGCAAAGCAACCATGGGTCGACTTAAAGTACGTAAAAATGTGTTCCTTACTCATCACCGTAGACATTCGTGGTTGCGCACAGGGCCGCTTTGCGAGCCCTCGCGTCCGCTGCACTCATGCTCATGTCTTCATTCATACTACTACGATTGGTGTGTGTGAGAGGGCGATGTAAGCCCGTTTATTATATAGCACAGCCCAGCGCTGCCAGCAGTTTCCACTCACAAAAGAGCACACTCTGGAGTGGAGCGAGCACTATACCACAGAGCCGTCTAGGGGGCTCTCCGAATACTACCGTGGTTACGACTACGCACAAGGAACAAGCCGTGACTATAAGCTGCTTCGCATCTAAATCTTTCGTCGGTGGTAGTCGAAGCTAGAACCTTTCACTCTGCAGCGCGCGGCGCGACATGACACGGTCACAGAGCCTAAGTTCTTCAGCTCACTATCGGCGAGCTATTTTTGTATACCATTTATTATTAGCGCTACCCGAAGCTAGATGGCACTTAGGCATGTTCTTTTTAACACTATCGTGATGGCGTGAAAAGTGAGAAGGGCTCGGAAGGAGTGCTTTAGTGGCCGTCGTTCTGCGTGTTACGATGCTCACGCACCTCTAAAGGGCGTGGGGGCTCGTGCGCACGCGCTTACTTTGCGATGCGTGCGGCTTATACGTTTTGTGCTTGCGCCGCATGCTTGCGCTGAAGTGCCCGAATTGAGGCTAACTCGGTAACTGTAGTGGCCTCGTTACCGAGAAGAGTGCGCTGCTCACACACAAAGAATTAACAGCTCTAGCAGTTCCTTGCGCTCATCCTGTGTGTACCTGTGCGTTCGTTTGTTCAGCTTTTTTGTGTGTGTTTGAGCTGCACACTTCAAGTGTCAAGCTGTGACAGTTGTTCGCAGTCGTCCCGTGTATGTTCTTTTTGTGCGTTCTTTCTGCTTATGCACGAGCTGCAAAATTCGAGCTGCTTGCCTTCATTTACGTCATTCAAATTTGCCACTATAGCATTCATAGCTTTGCCTTTGTGGCAAAATGATGCACAATAAACGTTGAACTACATCTGTGACGGTCAATGTTTCTTCAGCGCTACACGGATTATCATGAAATATAGATCAGCCGTGCATTTTTTACTTCGCTTTCTTAATTTCTGAAAGAATATGCACATGTCTGCATTTTATGTATTAGCGTCTTCAATCTTGAGCGGCAACTTCTAGCCTTCATTGAATTTGACACAACCAAAATCAAGAAAAAGAGATGCCCCAAGCTGACCAGAAATATTATTTAGAAATATCTGTGTGTTTTTCAGTGCATTACAATTTAAGACACTTTATAATAAACGCTGTTACGGCTAAAAATTTGAGATCAATAGAGGTTTCGTTATTGCGTAATTTACAATACTAAAATGCATATCTAGCGGATACATCGAATAATGCTGTAAGCAACAACGTCAGTCTTGTGGGTGTTTGTCTCTGACAAAAGTAACATACGAAGTAACACATGCGGCAGCCAAAGTGCTATTTTTATTATTTAGGTGTCAAATGGAGTTCTAAAATATCCGGCGCAAAAACAACGTTCCTGTTTATTCCTGAAATCTAGCATGCATTGTAGTACAGCATTCCGTGTAATAAAAGAAAATGACAGGCCCGCGCGTTAGGCGCAGCACAGTCACAGCAAAGGCTAAAAGAGCGGCCTTTCAGAGCCTTTTCAAGACACTCATTGGGTAACTACTGCAAGCATGCTTCCTTGATACCCACTAGGGCATTATTAATAAACTGTGTCCATGCAGTGGCTGACGACGACTAGAAATTATGGCTGAAGTAGGTATGCGCCGCAGATAATAGGGGTACAAAAAGAAGCTTTTGTGACGGTTTAAAGCATTGGATGGCCCACTCGTTGCGCTATTCGCATTTTGCGACGACTTGCTGTTTTTTCGCTCTTCTAAAACTCTTTGTAAGTCATATTAACGTGATTGAGTTCCAGACATCAAGCCTGCCTAAGACAAGTTTGACAACAAATAACAAGCACCGGTGTAACTCAGTGGTAGAATATTGGGCTAGCATGCAGCGGATCCGGGTTCAAGCCCCACTATGTGATTGGTGCAAGGTTTTTTTTTTTATTTATTTTCGCGCGATGTGGTTAGGGACCCCAGCTGCGGCGGCGGCGGTGGACAACAGCGACTGCGCGTGACCCGAAAAGTGACCTCAAAACAGCTTTCGCTGTAAAAGTCGGCTTGATCATACCCACGTCTCATATGTTCTTTTGCTTTTCTGTTTTAGCTTATGGTTGCGATCAAGATGAAAAAGCAGAGTATGCAAAGGAGCCTCTAACAAACTACTGCACTCTTCCTGCATCCACAAGGAAGGCTGGCGCAGCCGAATTTCCACGGAGAAGCCACTGTACCAATAACGTAAGCTTTTCTGCAATGCACTCAAGCACGCACATTTCAAATCCTTTTGCGACAAAACTTCAGCGGATGCTACTTGACGGACGCACGTGTATTACGTAAGGCAAGGCTTTGCTTTCTGATTGGCATGCGGAGTGTGTATATACACTCGTACTAGGGCCGGTTACATAGGCCTCATTGGTGGCGGTTGTTATCTCGGTGAAGGCAGTTGCGCCGCTTAGAAGTTGTGCAGCGAGGTAGTTTGCCACGATTGGGAACCAGTGCTGAAAGCGCAAATTTTAACAGAGTGCAACGAACCTCTGGCGATTTGTTCTTTGCAGGAGGATCGAGCGTTGGGAGCTTCGGGTGTCGAACTGGATTTCCCAATAACAGCACGCCGACTGGGTCCCGTCGGGTCCACCGCGAGCTTGCCTCGGCCACAGCGCTTCTACCTGGACCAGGTGTCACCGGACGGCAATGGCACGGGTCCCGCGGATTTCCCTCGCAGCGGCGTGCTCAGACCACAGGCGTCAGCGCACAGGCTGCCTCGTCGCTCACGCAGCAACCTGGAGGACTTCGGTTCAGTGCTTTCCAACGACTCACTCGAGAGCACAGTCTGAAGTGTAGCTGCGGATGTTTCACAGTGTTCTTGGCCTGGATCGCCGAAGGCTTTGATTGAACAGGGTACGAGGATTCTTTTCAATTTAATGGGTGTTTTTTTAACCTTCCTGTCTGTAAGAAAACAAAAAGAAAGTTTTAATGTTGTAGTGTGGTGATAAGCACTATGAAGCACAAGTCAATAAAAAACTTCGGGAGTAAGAAAGAGAGTACGGGACACCATCAGAAACGTAGGGGGCATGAATATATACATAGCAAGATTAGTAATTTTTGCTTATAAGTGTAATAAGATGTGTACATATCAATAAGCCCGGCCCTTATTGGGCGTATTGTCAATATCAATAAGCCTGGCCATATCAATATGCCCGCCGCTGCCGTCGCCGCTGGTGTACAAGACCGGTATCGAAAGAAAAAAATCAGTAATTAAAAAAAACACCAATTACAAAATAAACTTAGGACCCGGGTCTTCTGCGTGGCAGCCCAATATTTTACCAAAGAGGCTCGTCAGTGCTTAAACTCGTTTTTAAAATGGCCTTACGTAGGCATGAAGTGGGGAAAGGAATCGTGTTAATAGGAGTAATAAAACGTTTTAGAACATCAAATGAACAGTCCGGCGTCAAACAATGGGAATCGCCTAAGGAGTGGGCTGTGAAATGCTTCAATCATTAGAAAACTTCTTCTTGATCACCTATTAAGTGTAGCGCATAACCACTGCAGGCATTAATCTTCATCCTTCTCAGCCATTGCATAAAAAATGCACAAAATTCTTAACAAGTGTGTAGTGGATACCATGCTTCTTCAAAAGAGTGACAAAAGGTAGCATAGCCTGCTACACAAAAATAATGATTATTTATGGCGTAGTGGGTACCCAGCAGAGTGCATGTAGCAGTGACCCGGAGAGTGTTTAGAAAAAAAAAGGCTCTGAAAGGCTGCTCTTTTGGATTTCACTGTGACTGTGCTGCACGGTCCGCGCATGCCTGGCGTTTATTAATACTTCACTTACAGCTTCTAACATTTTTATTCTCTTTTTTATGCTCTTCCTTCCACGTATATATCTCTCCCCATGCAGAGTATAGCGTGGGAATGACTTCTGTGCGCTGGCTACATGCTCTGCATTTCCGTAAATATACTGTTTCATGTGCAAATGGTAATGCAGGACACAATACAAAAGTACCTTGCCTAGTATTAGTCTCTATTTAGTAAACACTTCCGATAGCTTGCACTACGCTATTAGCGTTACGTAGGCCGTAGCTGAGACGTTGCTATCCATACCAGCAAGCGCAGACAACGTGATCAGGCCATCCGTAACCACCATGAGCACAAAAGTCTCACTATGTTTTTTAACGTGTACAGCGCTGTAAACTGTTAGAGTGACCGCGACTCAGCGTGCCCCGCAGTAGTGGCTACTGACTCGCAGGTCGCGGATTGAATCCCAGCTGTGGCGGCTGCGATTTCGATGGAGTCGAGAATGGTGTAGGTCTGTGGGCTCAGATTTGGGTGCATGTCCTTCACTATAGCATCTCTAATAATAATATGGTGGTTTTGGGACGTTAAACTCCACATATGAATCAAATCAACGACACAGCATGACTGCGCTCCGCGCAGCGTCAGTGTGCCGGCGTAGCCGTGTATAGAAGCGTAGCTAGGCATGCGTACATGGGCACACGGAATATGGTTTACATCGTCTGCTACATAGCTCGAGTGTGCCGTTCTGTAGTAGCCAAGCACCGGTTTGGCTTGTCTGTAGCACAGCAAGAGCAACGTGCTCGCCTGCGCATGCGCTGTTTATATTCAATGCGTGGCCACGCCGGCTGCACTGACACTACGCAGAGCACTGCCACACAGAGCCATGTTCACCCCAAAAGTGGACACCACTGTGCGTCTACACAGACCACTTCATTCGAAGGACGAGCTGAGACACTCCGCCGATCGACCATGGCCACGAAAGCTCCTTTTAATAATGCAGGTCAGTTACTTACCACTTCCCTGTTGTTACCTTTCGAGCGGCCGTGTAGTATTGAGTGTAGTGCCCCCTTGACCTGCTTGATTAATTATGTAATTGTAATTAAATGCGAAGCAGCTCTTTGACTAACGTGCGTAACGTCGTACATACGTGCGTCCATACGAACACGCCGCAACACGTTCCCCTTGCCCCAGATGTTGCAGCAGTGCCATGTAGTTCACGCCGCAGCTGCGCGTTGCTGTCACGATCCCCTTCCACGCTTTCCTCTCGGGTGCGCGATGAAATCACTTTCTCCCTCACCTGCAGCACGCTTGCCGCAGAGCCCGCAGCTGCCGACTCCTCCGCCCGCTCGCAACAAATTTCTCTCTCACTTCACCCTCTCCACCTCCCGCAACACTCGGCCGTGCGACGAGTGGAAACACTTTTTCGGCTCGCTTATCTTCGATGAAACTTACAGAAAACCCAACCAATCTCATGTGTTCTTGCGTTTCAAACAAATGTTCACTGGAGTAAACACTAAACCGAGTTCAAATCATTCTTCTAGCACCCGCGTCGACGCCCGTTCAACAAAGGTCAACGCCGTGCGCATCGCTGCTGCTTCGCATCCCATCAGGGTTCCTTTCAGGGAGATGGTCCGTCATTTTAGCAATCATTGTGCATATTGTAGCAAGTGTACTATCAGCGTCAAATGAAACCTGAACAGCGGCAAGCCTTCGCGACAGTGTAGTGTGCGCCGTCTAGTCATCACCGTTGACAGGCGCGCGCATATTGTTCGGCAGTTCTGCGCATATATGAGTGCCTGCCCGTGGTGACAGCTGGATGGCACGCACTATGCCGTCGCGAAGGCTTGCCGCTGTTCGTTTTTTTTTTTTTTTGACGCTTTTAGTACATTCGTGCAGTCCTGCTCATGTATTCGGGCAGCAATGAACTGAATTCTGGGCCTATGTTTGAGCTACTCTACCGTTATATCGTTATACATACTTAACTGAAAAAAAAAACGTAATGTTTTGTTGACGCAGCTGTGTGATTCGTTAAAGGCAGGAAACCAGGTCTTTCTTGTCAAGTTGATTTTTGGAAAATATAATCGATAATAGTTACTTTTGGGGTTTAACATCTCAGAACCACGATGTATTTGGGGTATACGACATAATGCAGGACTCTGAAAATGTCGGCCACCTGGGGTTTCTCATCATTCAGATAAGTGTAAGCAGACGAGCCTGTCGCGCTGTTGCGCAGCGATGGCGCAGTGGTTAGAGCATCATCCTCAAATGCAAGTGGTCCATGGTTTGAATTGGATCTCAGTAGCGTGAAATTCCCAACCAGATTAAAAAAATATCCGCGCGATGATTGAATTGCATTAGGCGGCCTGAGGTGCTGCCTCACTGGTGACCACCGCCGGTAACGCACTCCCTCACCAGAGAAAGATTGGCCACCCTGGTGCAGTGTCTGGCCACTACCTCCCACATGCATACGTCAATAGACACGTGGCCGTCAGTCCCCAGCGGCTGCGAAGCAGCTGACTACGGCAGTGGTCCGATCTGCAACGCAGCAGAGGGTGCTAAGAATCTGTGGGTCCCGACAGGCCGCCATTAGAACCTGAATTTGGCAACGTTTAACGCTAGAACCTCATCTAGTGAGGCTAGTCTATCTGCATAATTCGCGGAGCTAGAGGGTGTTAAATGGGCTGTAATAGGGTTCAGTTTGAGAGGACAGATGAGGCCATTACAGTGCTACGGAATGGGCACGTCCTTTGCTATCGGGGTTTAGCTGATGAAAGAGAAATCGGCATGGGGTTCCTTATCCACATAAATATAGCGGTAACACAGAGGAATACAATAGCAATAATGAAAGGGTAATAGGTATTGTAATTGGACTCAATAAAAGGTAAAAGATGAAGATGGTACAGGCTTATGCACATACATCCAGCCATGATGACGAGTTAGTGTAAAGCTTCTATGAGGACGTGGAATCGGCAATGAGTAACGTAAAACCTTAGTATACTATACTAATTGGCGACTTCAATTCCAAGCTCTGGCCGACTGGGTTGGTCCTACGCCACCTCCTGCTGCTGGTCCCATACGACGACGTCAGCGCAGCTCTGGCCGCCTGGATTAGCTCTACGCCATCTCCTGTCGTCGACAAGAGCTCTCGCAAGTGGTGCCCCGTCCTCGGACTCCTGTGACCCTGTTTCCATCTTTCCTATCTCTCTCTTATGTCGTCGCTCGCTGTCCCACCGCATCTCTCTCTCTCTCTCTCTCTCTCTCTCTCTATATATATATATATATATATATATATATATATATATATATATATATATATATATACCAGATTCTTTGGACGTCATTCACGCTGGACCCGACGTATTGTATGCAAGAAAGAGACGACGAAACTTTCGTGGAAGCTTTTCAGCTGGTGGACCAGCCTTCGTCAGAGTAATGTGACATTACTCTGACGAAAACTGGTCCACCAGCTGAAAACGCTTAGTAAAGACGCTTCCACGAAAGTTTCGTCGTCTCTTTCTTGCATATATATATATATATATATATATATATATATATATATATATATATATATATATATATATATATATATCGAACGCGTTATTCGAAGGTCGTAGGTTCGATTCCTGCTCACGGCTAGTTATTTTTTCATCCACTTTTCTTTCTTGTTTACATTCCATTGGTTCTAATAACTTCCCCTGTATATTCCTTGGCAGTACTGTCTGTTAGATGTCATTATTATTGTGTTAAAACACGGAAAAACGAGCCCTTAGGTATACACTTCTTTTCCTTATATATATATATATATATATATATATATATATATATATATATATATATATATATACCTTTAATCCTATCCTTTTAATCCCTCTTCACCCCCATCCCTTGTGAGCTACTGTTGAGGAGTCGCACGCTGGTGCAGACAGTTACAAAGCTCACTTTCCTCTTCTTTTCTCTTTTATAACCACAATCTCAATGCCAAGGTAGGGAAAGCGCAGGCTGGAGACCAGGCACTAGGTGATCATGGCATCGGTACTACAATGAAAGAGAAATGAAATGAAAATGAAATGAAATTTCCAGAACACAATAGCTTATGAATCTTGAATACCTTCTACCGAAAACCAGAGAGCCGTAAGTGGACATGGAGAAGCCGTAATTGTGAAAGTAAACGAAATAGGCTTCACACTGAGTGCACACAGGCATCGTGCAAGATATGGAAGTTCTTGGCAAAATACGATGTAGTGACTATAGAGTAGTAAGGTCATGAATTAACCTAGACTTAAAGAAGGAACGACACGAACTGATACGCAAGAAGCCAGTTAATGAGCCAGCACTGAGAGGTAAAGCACAGGAATTCAGGCTCACTTCAGAACAGATACTCGGCTTTTATCGGGGAAACTAGCCTTAACGTGGACGCAGTGAACGATAATCTGACGAGTATTATCACGCATGGGCGCAGTTGAACTTGGAGGTGTTGTAGTTAGACATGACACTGGTGAGCTGTCCCAAAATACAAAATATCTCATTAAGAAACGTCAAAGCAATGAAGACGCAAGCACAACAGAAAAAATTTAACTGGCAGAGCTTTCGAAGTTGATTATTAAGCGTAATGTATCAGATATAACAAGATATAACATGGAGAGAATTGTACAATTGAACACGCGCTAAGGAATGGAGGAAGTGCCAAAGTGGTCAAGAGGAAACTTGGGATAGGCGAAAAACAGAAGTATTCATTAAGGAACAAGGAAGGCTAAGTAACTACCAACATGGATAAGATAGTTAAAATAAAAGAGGAGTTTTACAGAGATATGTACAGTAGCCGGAACAACGCCCAAAATGTAAGAACTAGCAGTAACCCAGATGGTATCACACCAGTAATGACAGAAAAAGTCAGAAAAGCTTTGGAGAGCATGCAGAGAGGCAAAGCTGCTGGTGAGGATCAGGTAACATCAGATCTGCTGAAAGATGGAGGACAGATTGTGTTAGAAAAACTAGCCACCCTGTTTACGGGGTGTCTCCTGACGGGAAGAGTACCAGTGGAAGAACGCTAACATCATCTTAATACATAAGAAAGGAGATGACAAGGACTTGAAGAATTACAGGCTGATTAGCTTGCTCTCTGTAGTATACAAGCTATTTACAAAGGTAATTGCTAACAGAGTAAAGAAAACATTACAATTCAATCAACCAAAGGAACAAGCAGGATTTCAAACAGGCTATTCAACAATCGACCACATTCATACTATCAATTAGGTAATAGAGAAATGCTCAGAATATAACCAACCACTATACATAGCCTTCATAGATTACGAGAAGGCGTTTGATTCAGTAGAAATATCAGCTGTCATGCAGACACTGCGGAATCAGGGCGTCGATGAAGCATTTATAAACATCCTGGAAGAAATCTACAGGGGATCAACTGCTACCATAGTGCTTCAAAAAAAAAAAGCAACAGAATACCAGTCAAGAAGGGTGTAAGTCAGGGGGACACAATCTCCCCAATGCTATTTACCGCGTGCTTACAGGAGGTTTTCGGAAGCCTAGAATGGGAACAGTTAGGGACAAGAGTTAACGAAGAGTACCTTAGTAACCTGCGCTTCGCCGATGACATTGCATTGCTGAGTAACTCAGGGGACGAATTGCAACTCATGATTACGGAGTTAGACAAGGAGAGCAGAAAGGTGGGTCTTAAAACGAATCTGCAGAAAACGAAAGTAATGTACAACAACCTCGGAAAAGAGCAGCGCTTTGAGATAGGTAATAGTGCACTTCAAGTTGTAAAAGACTATGTCTACTTAGGGCAGGTAATAACCACGGAGCCGAACCACGAGATTGAAGTAACTAGAAGAATAAGAATGGGGTGGAGCACATTTGGCAAGCACTCTCAAATTATGACAGGTAGATTGCCACTATCCCTCCAGAGAAAGGTATATAACAGCTGTATCTTGCTGGTACTTAGCTACGGAGCAGAAACCTGGAGACATACAAAGAGAGTTCAGCTTAAATTGACGACGACACAGCGAGCAACGGAGAGAAAAATGGTAGGTGTAGCCTCAAGAGACAAGAAGAGAGATGGGTGGATTAGGGAACAAACGGGGGTTAAGGATATCATAGCTGAAATCAAGAAGAAGAAATGGACATGGGCTGGGCATGTAGCGCGTAGACAGGATAACCGCTGGTCGTTAAGGGTAACTAACTGGCCTCCCAGAGAAGGCAAACGGGTTAGGGGGAGACAGAATGTTAAGTGGGCAGATGAGATTAAGAAGTTTGCGGGTATAACTTGGCAGCAGCAAGCACAGGACTGGGTTAACTGGGGGAACATGGGAGAGGCCTTGGTCCTGCAGTGCACGTAGTCAGGCTGATGATGATGATCCTGTTGAAATCGTGCTTCACATCCACGGGCTGTGCAGTGAGTGGGCATTATCTGGCCCAAATAAGACAAGCACAGGTGTTCTTGCTACGCCCCATTCTGTTGAAATTGTGCTTCACATCCACGGGCTGTGCAGTGAATGGTCATTCTCTGGCTCACATAAGACGAGCACACGTGTTCTTGCTATGCCCCATTCTGTTGAAATCATGCTTCACATCCACAGGCTGTGCAGTAAGTGTACATTGTCTGGCCCACATAAGACGAGCATACGTGTTCTTGCTATGCCTTATCCGGTTGAAATCGTGCTTCACATTTACAGGCTGTGTAGTGAGTGGGCATTGTCTGGCCCACATAAGACGACCACATGTGTTCTTGCTATGCCCCATTCTGTTGAAATCATGCTTCACATCCGCAGGCTGTGCAGTAAGTGTACATTGTCTGGCCCACATAAGACGAGCATACGTGTTCTTGCTATGCCTTATCCGGTTGAAATCGTGCTTCACATTTACAGGCTGTGTAGTGAGTGGGCATTGTCTGGCCCACATAAGACGAGCACACACGTTCTTGCTATGCCCCATTCTGTTTAAATCATGCTTCACATCCACAGGCTGTGCAGTGAGTGGGCGTTGTCTGGCTCACATAAGATTTACCGCAGAAAAACGGAATCTCGTACACCAATCCCACATCGCATTGCATCACCAGCTTGACATGCTCCTTGCCACAAAGCCGCTCGGAATTTCACGATTTCTGGTGCGCTTTTCTAATTTAGTGCAATTTATCCTACATAGAATGAACCAACTAGCCCAGATCATGCAGTCAGGGGCGCTGGGAATAGATCGGGGGGAGAGAGCAATGTTAATCGAAGCGCCCCTTATGTATTAGGTAAACATGTGGGGGCAGACTTAGCGCATCCACTCAGGTGTCTCAGGGTGATGGGGGGCGCGACAGTGCCCCTCCCCCTTTTTCACCCTATGCACATGCTCGTATAGAACGAGCTGAGTTTTCGTCACAGTAGTTTCACCTTTGTTTTGTGATCCTAATGCACATAAAGTAGCTTCTGTTTTATTTTGTTTTTGTTATGATTTTATCTTTCAGCGAATAGCTGTTCTTTTGTGTGTTTTAATGCACACATGCGCTTGTTTCCCTGTTGCTTTTGCCTCTTGGTGCGCGATGAAAACTCACATATTTCTGTAAATAAAGGTCAGTTTGAAGTAAGTGATTATCTTTTTAGTTCTTGCTAATTTTGTTCGTTTTGAGCTCCCAAGTGAATCATACATATTGCCCCGCCCAATTTCAATTTGCCGCCTTTTTAGATTTACCTATAGCGTCATCTATCTGCTTATTCAATAGCATAGAATGGCCTCCAAGACTTCCCAACCAAAACCTGTATTGCGAAAACGTTCGTACAAAGTCAGACAGATGGCGCACCCTCATTAATGTGTGTCCATGTTTTCAATGAATATCTATGGAGGAAGGAAAATTGTGTTTTCAGACAGAACACCTATACACCTCCACGTGTGTACTCGGGCTGGGATGTTGCGTACAGAAAGTTTTCTATGGCATTTTTAGCGGAAATGGAATCTTAGCAACATGCTGGGAAGTTTACGCACGTGCAGCTAATATTACAAATTATTCCAGCGAGTACATCTTACGTTACTGATTCGCATCACAATATTAGGTCACTCTAACAATACTGTGGGACTCCTTCCTTTCTCTATATATACCTTTTATTCCTATCCTTTTAATGCCTCCTCACCCCTATCCTTTGTGAGCTACTGTTGAGGTGTCGCACCCTGATGCCGACAGTTACGGGGCTCACTTTTCTTTTCCCTTTAAGAACCACATAAGACATGGAAACACAAGGCCCATTCGATTTAACCGCACTGCCTGAAATAGTGCACGTGGTGCCACACTCGACAGTTCGTTTTGGTAGGGCAAGTTGGCGCCCTCTCAATTCAGCCATCCTTTTGAAATAAGTTCCGGCAGCGTGCACTGCCAGTTCAGACAAATCCCACACTAAGTTTGGAGGTAGTGCAACTCGAGTACAAAGCAGTAACGCTGTTGCAGCCATGGTAGCAGGCGAATTATACGTAAACGTGAGCCAAGCGTATACGCGCAAAGCGCAGCACAGTAAAAGGGAAAGCTGGAAGAACGCCATTTCTAGTGCCCGTTGTAAACTCTCTTGGAGCCACTATATACATATTACACTTCCGTGGAACCCACTAAGCCATAAATCATAACTCTTGGTAAGGTGGGAATCACCCATTATGAATTATTTGTAATTTTGCGGAGAAGCGAGGTACCTGCTACAGATCTTCAAGGCATTAAGTGCACTCTGTTGATGCGGTAGCTGATGATGATGGAGAAGAATAACTGAGCCCTCTGTAATTGGTTGGAAGCATTCAACGACCCGATCGTTACGCACTTCGCATTGTGTGACGCTTGGTTGTTATTTTACTATTCAACCATGCTACATTGCACATGTTGAGTAACCCCGCAGGGGCGTCTGCGTAAGCAGGTGTTTGGTGTGTAGCGACACCACGGACCCGAGCTAACGGGGGGGGGGGGTTCGACCCCCTCCCACGCCTAGCTGTGCGTGGCTTTGCCGTGACCGGGGAAAAGGGGATCCTGGGCGTTGAGCCCACGCTGGGTGATTGGACCTCTAAGGCCCCCCGGCAGAGGCAACACACCCCTTTGGTCCTGGCTTCACGTAGACGGCGCTTCTGGACTGACCAACCCAGGGTTAATCGGCAGCCGCCTTTTCCTATCTCTCCCTCCCTACATCTTCGTCTTTATTGCTCACTTCTTACCTGTCCTGTTGTCTTCTCTTTTCCGTTTACTTCCAAATTTCTTGGCGCCAAGGGTTAACCCTGGGAACTGACTTCCCTTGGTCAGGACCACAGGGTTATAGTAGCAATGTATGGCTAACGTGTGTATACGTTCCCCTTGTTGGACTCCATGGTGGGTGGCCAGCATAGCTACCAAATGGACATGCTTTTCTATGGAAAAAAGTACCCCCCCCTTTCCACAATGATCGGTCCTGTAAAAGGGGTCGCATCGAAGCAAATAGAAACTTTCTGACTAAAGAGAGTAATTACACTGAATTCCTTATTGTAACGTCATTGACTGAAACTAAGATTCAGGACATATCACCATTCCCGATTGCAAAAGCAATCAAAGAATGCATTGGAAGCAATTACAGTGCAAAAAAATGAATTCAGGAGATCTCCTCATAGAAGTGAAAAACAAAGAACAAAGTGACCAAATTAGACACCTTGGAAAAATTGAACAACATGAAGTCCGTGTAACTGCTCAGCGATCTCTCAATTACACGCGAGGTGTAATATCGGACAATGAACTGCTCAAGTGCGCTGACGCAGAAATTGAGGATGCTTAAGCGGATCAAGGTGTACTTGCCGCACGAGCAACCATCATTCGTAGAGATAAGAAGGAAACCCGCACAAGGAATGTAATACTAACATTCGTAAGCACGACGCTTCCTTCTGCAGTTAAGGTAGCGTACCTTTACCTACGTGTGAGGCCCTACATACCGAATCCTCGCAGGTGCTTCCGGTGCCAGAGGTTTGGGGACGGGTCTCACTCATGTCGTGGTAGTCCGACCTGCATGAAATGCGGCCAGAATGAACATGATGATGGCGAGTGCACCAAGCCTTTAAACTGTGTCAACTGCAAGGGGCCCCATGCAGTGTACTCACGCTCCTGCCCAGAATGGCAAGAAGAAAAAGACATACTTACACTGAAAACCAAAGAAAACATACCGTATCCAGAAGTGCGCAAACGAGTGGTTCTTGCCCAAAAGGGCGCTTACGCTTACGCTGAAGCGGTGCGAAGGGGGAAGGCACCACCGACGGTCTCTGTAGGCACACAGGTCGAACTCCAGGACCTAGTGGCCACGGTCCGTCCCCCAGGCAAGAGCGAAAAAAAGGCACCAAGTGCCTTTTTTCAGGGAGTCCCCAAAACCTCGACCAGTGTTGGTGTCAGCCAACCTAATGTCGAGCCAAAGAGGTCTCAACAATGGTGCCGAGTAGCCAGCGTCACTTGAGGAGGCTAGCTGTCACAGGTCCCGCTAATTAGGGAGGCGATTGCCAGGCTAATTCCAAGGACCGAAGTATCGGCCCCCGAACCGCACCACGAAAGCGTGGACAATTTAGAAGTGGTCCTTTTTGGCGCGCCAGCGGACGCCGGCTGCAGCCCAATGAGCAAGTCAGAGCCGAGAGTTGATAAACAAAACAAAACTATATTCTCAATAATGGCAGATCAAAAACAATACACAAGTAAGCACACTCCACAATAGTTGAATACAATATGTCACCAATCAAACAACGTACTACACAGTACAATCAGCCACTCTCGAAACAACGGACACAGACAACAACACGCACTACAATGCAGTCGCATGCATCGAACAACCAAGACAATTAAAGACTAAAGAGATAGAAAACCTATTCAGTCCAAAGTTCTTGAAACAAAAGTCTGGATGATACTCTTCCGAGAATCACTCACTCAAAGTCCAGCGTTGTTGTCGTCCCGCTGCCCCCGAAGTTTCTCTTCCAGGAAACCTCGCGTCTTCACTTGGCCACTCTCCAAGCTTCAAACTTCTTCGCCGGAAACACGTCGGCTTCCCACGCACAGCTGTTGCCACGCGTCTTCGCTCGATAGCGGTAGACACACACTCTTGCCTGTAGCTCGAGTCTTCACCCCTCAGGTGGAAATCCTCTTCTTCTCCACTTCCTTCTTCTCCTTCTTTGTCACAGAAGACAAAAGGCTTCGCCCACAAGGCGGTACACCCTACGCACTCTGGCGCATACTTTCTTCTTCTCCTGCTTTGTCACTAAGGACAAAACCTTCACCGACAGACGCAGCGGGATACCCTACGCACTCTGGCGTTAACTTCCTTCTTCTGCTGATCTCTCATCTCGGCTGCTCGATTAAATACCTTCCGCGCGAGATTCCAGAAAGTTCTCATCATTTCGTCGGCGCGATACGCAGCGAAGGCTGGGGGAAAGAGCGAGACGATACGGGGGCCGTCCGCGACCGATGACTCAACTCGGCATCACCACGCCCCTCGGCATCACCACAACTCTCTAGGGCTTGCTCGGCCGCCGATGCGAGGAGGTTTCGTCGGCGAACCTACGCTTCCGAGGGAGAGAGACGGGAGCCCGGGGAGTCTTTGGATGCTTGTTTTCTTTTTTTTATCGTTGACCTCTCGGCGCTTCGTCGCGGGAATTTGGCAGCGCGCCCTTTTTTGAGTGCTTGTTTTGTGACACTGCCCCCCACTTTAAGAATATTTTCTCATAATATTCAAAACCACACAAACGAGCGCGAACAGTCCCCACACTCTCAGAGACTGTAACATAGTCCGTCGCTCATGACACGTCACATTTACAATAGATCACTCAATACAATTGTACATAGTAATTCAATCTCACAACACACGAAATATAACCACAGGTACATGAGTACAACACTCCATCACATATTCAAAACAATACAAATGTACAAAGTTCTCTCATTACAACAATTGTACAATACTATACATCACGTCACAGCACAAACACTTCGACACTTGTGACACAGAATAACACAATAACAACGCAGCCAAACGCATTCCGATTTGACCTCAGCACCTATCCTAAGTATTTTGAGCTGCGCTTGCGCCCTTTCTTGCAGTGCTCGCTCGATCTTTTCTTGTTTTTCCTCGTTTTGTTCCGGCGAGCCCTTTCCACCGATGGTATCCGAGGCGGCGTCTCAGCCATCGTTGTCACTTCCGACATTGTTAGCGGGTCATGACGCTCAACCGATCCTGTCCGGTTATTCACCCGCTTGTTCGTCCCGACATTTGGCCTGGCTGGCCGACTCCGTCATCTTTACATTGTCGGTCAGTTGAGGTCGAGCCGACGTAAGTCCAGCTGCCCAGCACGTAAACTCATTCAACACGATCATCTTCTCATTCACTGTCTCTTGCACCGCGGCTTCACCTTGGGCTCGAGTGAGATCCGTCATGGGATGCTCCTCCACTGTATCTCGCGGTCGCTGGGTTGGCGAGGGCTCTATCTTAGGGTCTTCCCCCAAACGTTCTGGATCATTCGGCCCTCGCGCCCCGTCGATGTTTCCGATGATGAGGTCGTACAGGGGGGTCGTATTGCATAGAGCAGTAACCTTCCCGCTGAAGTACGGGGTTTCAACTTCAATTTCTGCTTCGGGAAGCATCCCAACCGTACTGTCAATTAGGCAAACCGCTTTCGTTTTGCCTGTTAACTCACTTTCCCGTACCAAATTTATCCGCACGATAACCGTGGAGCTACCGGTGTCTCTTAGAACCGTAATCTTCTTGCCCACAACTTTTCCAGGCAGCGTTGGCATTCCCTTCGTAACACCGGTTGGCTGTTTTGTCATTACAGCACCCACAATAGGAATTTTCTCCCCATTTTTCAGCTCTACGAATCCGTCGGTGACGGCATTATTATCAGATTTTGGTGCCGCTTGCACACAAGATACCTGGTGAGTTTGACTCACTCCGTTACGACATGCGTCTGCTTTGTGCCCAGTCTGACCACACTTGAAACATTTTACGACCGTGGGACTCGTAAAGTTAGTTCGACAGTTGCTAGCGCGATGACCCACTCGGTTACACAGAAAACATCGCGGAACACTCTCCGGTGCACGCTTCTTTTGTTCGGGTGCTGATTTTTTCGAATCTTCGGGACACCCCTTCTTGACTTTGGCCAGATTTGTGCCACCTTGCGCTTCAAAGAATTGATCAGCCAATTAAAGCATGCCTTCAAGTGACTCAGCCTTCCTCTCTTTCAAGTACAGCGACAGGCTTGGGTGGCAACTAGTAAGAAATTGCTCTCTAATGAGGAGCTCTCTAAGCTCATCGTACTCCTGCGCTGTCCCTGAAAGTTCAATCCATCTGTCGAAATAATGGCAAAGTCGGGCGGCATACTGCGTAGCCGTCTCACCATCAGCTGGCTTTCCTATCCGAAATCTGTCCCAGAATCCTTCCACAGTAAATCTAAATCGCTTCAGCAAAGCAGCTTTCACCTTTGCATAGTTGGCTGCATCGGTCGGCGTCAGCCTACCGTACACACTGAGCGCTTCACCACTCAAGCAAGTACTCAAAGCAGTTGCCCATTGATGTTCCGCCCAATTCTGGCTCCTTGCAATCGTCTCAAATCTGTGAAGGTACGCGTCAAGGTCGTCCCTCCTTTCATCAAACGCTACGAGCAGCTTGCTTGGGTTCAAGCGGAAGCCATGATCTTCCCGTTCGCTGATTTCAACTCTAGCTTGGACGGGAGTTTCACTTCGCTGTTGCAAACGGAGCCGCTCGAGTTCCATTTCGTGCTACCGCTGCCGTTCCCTTTCAGCCATCTCCGCTTCTCTTTCTTCTCTCGCCCTTTCGGCTGCCAACTTTTCTCTCTCCAGCTCCAACTTCAATTGCTGCTCTCTTTCTTCTTTCAGCTGTCGCTCCTTTGCCTCTCTTTCTTCTTTCGCCATTTCAGCGGCCAGCCCTTCTCTCTCCAACTCAGCTGCTTTTTCTTCCTTGGCCCTCTCAGCTGCCAATCTCTCTCGTTCCAATTCAGCTGCTTTTTCTTCCTTGGCCCTTTCAGTTGCCAACTTCTCTCGTTCCAACTCAGCTGCCTTTTCTTCCTTGGCTCTCTCAGCTGCCAACCTCTCTCTCTCCACTGCCTCTTTCTCCTTCTGGCTTACCCACTTCCGTAGTTCGGCGCCAGAAAGACTCATCTTCTCACCAAGAGCAACTAACTTTTCGAGATCCATGGTGTCTCGCAAATAAAGCCTTGCCGCGTGTAAAAAGTATCTGCCTAAATCAGTCTATCGGAACACTCTCCTGCACTCGTTAACGAGAACACTGAGCAACACACAAAATCGTTCCGGTAGCAGTATCAACAACTCGAGGATCTTTCTCACTACTTTGGACACACTTTGCACCAAAAGGTCCTTGTCGAGGACGCCAGATTAATTGTCACAGGTCCTGTTAATTAGGGAGGTGATCGCCGGGCTAATTCCAAGGACCGAAGTATCGGCCCCCCGAACCGCACCACGAAAGCGTGGACAATTTAGAAGTGGTCCTTTTTGGCGCGCCAGCGGACGCCGGCTGCGGCCCAATGAACAAGTCAGAGCCGAGAGTTGATAAACAAAAAACAAAATTATATTCTCAATAATGGCAGATCAAAAACAATACACAAGTATGCACACTCCACAATAGTTGAATACAATATGTCACCAATCAAACAACGTACTACACAGTACAATCAGCCACTCTCGAAACAACGGACACAGACAACAACACGCACTACAATGCAGTCGCATGCATCGAATAACCAAGATACTTAAAGACTAAAGAGATAGAAAACCTATTCAGTCCAAAGTTCTTGGAAAAAAAGTCTGGATGATACTCTTCCGAGAATCACTCACTCAAAGTTCAGCGTTGTTCTCGTCCCGCTGCCCCGAAGTTTCTCTTCCAGGAAACCTCGCGTCTTCACTTGGCCGCTCTCCAAGCTTCAAACTTCTTCGCCAGAAACACGTCGGCTTCCCACACGCAGCTGTTGCCACGCCTCTTCACTCGATAGCGGTAGACACACACTCTTGCCTGTAGCTCGAGTCTTCACCCCTCAGGTGGAAATCCTCTTCTTCTCCACTTCCTTCTTCTCCTCCTTTGTCACAGAAGACAAAAGGCTTCGCCCACAAGGCGGTACACCCTACGCACTCTGGCGCATACTTTCTTCTTCTCGTGCTTTATCACTAAGGACAAAACCTTCACCGACAGACGCAGCGGGATACCCTACGCACTCTGGCGTTAACTTCCTTCTTCTGCTGATCTCTCATCTCGGCTGCTCGATTAAATACCTTCCGCGCGAGATTCCAGAAAGTTCTCATCATTTCGTCGGCGCGATACGCAGCGAAGGCTGGGGGAAAGGGCGAGACGATACGGGGGCCGTCCGCGACGGATGACTCAACTCGGCATCACCACGCCCCTTTCCGTCGAGAACTATCTAGGGCTTGCTCGGCCACCGATGCGAGGAGGTTTCGTCGGCGAACCTACGCTTCCGAGGGAGAGAGACGCACGCCCGGGGAGTCTTTGAATGCTTGTTTTCTTTTTTTTTCATCGTTGACCTCTCGGCGCTTCGTCGCGAGAATTTGGCAGCGCGCCCTTTTTTGAGCGCTCGTTTTGTGACACCAGCATCCTCGCCGGGCATTAATACTGTTGAGCACCCTGGTGGTGCTGAGTCCATGGACGTGAGTCTATCGGATATTGAAAGCCTGACAGACCCTGCTCCAACTTGCAGGGCGATCAGGCAGCCCATCATTCCTCCCTGCGAAGGAGAGAAAGGGAGCCGAAACACATTTCCGGCCCCACAAAAAAAAAGAAGTGACGAAGCACATGGATAGTGTCGCTTTTTAGCTTATGCACAAGTAACTCAAAATACTAAATTTTATACACATAATTTCACGTAATGGCATACATCATCCATTGGAACTGCAGAGGCATGACACGAAACTTAAGCGACATTAAGGACATATTTACAAGCTTCTCTCCTGTAGCGTTATGCTTGCAGGAAACGAATCTGGGACCAAAAAACACCAAAATACTAAAAGGTTACACTGTTATACGTCGCGACCGCTCGCAAACCAATCGGCTGTCGGTTGGCGTCGCCATTGTTGTCCAAAGTGGTATTGCGGTAAGAGAAGTTATAGTTAACAGTTTCATTGAAACGGCTGCAGTCACCATTTCATCGCATAAAACTATCATTATTTGTTCCATATACATTCCACCTCATACACATTTTACTGTAAAAGATCTAGAATTGATTGCAGAACAGCTACCTAAACCTTTTTTAATCGCAGGAGATTTTAATGCGCACAACATACTATGGGGTAGTGTAAAGACAGACAGTAGAGGGCAGGTAATTGAAGATTTTATTCTTACTAACGATGTGTGTCTTTTAAACACTGGATCACCAACATACTGCTCTCCAGGCACAGGAACCATGAGTTGCTTGGATTTGGCACTGTGCTCTAGCTCACTGATTGCTGATTTTACATGGGAAACATTAAACAATCCTTACGGTAGTGACCACCTATACCGTCTATATTAAAACTAATATCACCACATGTTGAGTGGATCCTTCCGAACGAAAAAAAAGGGGGGGGGGGAAGGAGGAGGGGTCTTTCTGCGACGGAGTTCAAGCGCCCGCGTAATAATGGACCTAATAGTAGTAGAATAGTGGGCTGCGATGGATAAGTCCAAGGCTCAAATCCCATTCCATACGGGATACGTGCTAGTGGTTACGGACAGCGGCTGACAACTACGGCACCAAAAGTGCCATTACGATCTCATAACAGCTTTCGCTGTAAAACTGTGTACAGAAGCACCGGCTCATGCAGGAGATACAAGGTTATGATCAATCTTATAAATGACGTAATACTAACCTGTAATGGTGCAAACAAACCATTTTATGAATGTGTCTAAGTTTCACCATGTGTTATGTTAATGCTGTTACTGAAGCAAAAGGGAGATGAAAGGCAAGGTCGCCTTTACAAGATGGGCGGCACATTACCGAGCGCCAGGCTAATGTACGCCTATTCCATCAAGAAAAACTGATGTCTGCTAAACAACACAATTATTCGAACCCAGTAGGTCCAGTAGTGGAGGCAGAGGCTGAGCCCCTTTGTCACCACCAGTCAAGTCACCACTGTGGTTGGAGGGTGTACAGGCACGCAGCCAATCCATTTCCCCTCATGCACCTTGTAAGTCCACATAGCCTCCTCTACCTACCTTCTAGAACACTACTGCAATTCGCCTTCCGATTGGCCTTACTAGCGAATACGACGCGTTAGAAATGCGCTACGGTCGGTGCCCCGGCCACTTATCACATTCAGGCAAAAGGGATGATTCATAGCAAATAAAGGAGACTGCAAGCTCCACAGGTCATGAGCATAGCTGAAAAGTGAAAGAAAGTAAAATAAAAATCTCAACAATGGCGTGTGGGCAGCCTGCATGACAACGCTTGCCTTCGGAGTGCCTGCCATTAATTCCGCCACTCAGCTGCATGTCTGATAATTTAAAGGTCAAATAAATGATTCCATTAGTCGCGCCGTTACAAAAACAAAACAAGAAAATCTGTATTATGGCGGACAATATGACCTTTATTGTCACTCAAGTATCGTTCGTGCCATAAATAAACGATGCAAGAGAGGCTATACATATGACTGAAAACGCGATGATGTTTGTGAGTTTAGCTAATAATGTAGCCCGCATTGTGCTCCAAAAGATTATCCTCGAAGAATAATTACTAAGTATGCATGTGATGTGTATCCTGCGCAAGCGTTTCTTCATAAATATGTATTACGATAATAATTATAATTATTGCTTTGGTTGAAGTGACACGCTAACCTGTGTTTTAGAAAACATGTGTCAGCGTCACACATTTCGCTTTTTTCTTCCAGTCCGAAACATGTCGAAGGGTCGTATAGGCAATTCAGAGAATTGGGGGCCGTGAAATAACGTGTTATGCCATAATCCTGAGCAGAAACCATGTTTTTTTTTTTATTGAGGGAGAGGCAGGGAGTTAGGGAACACTTGCTTAGTGTTGTTTTGTTTCTGACAATGAATTTGTTCTTGAAAGAGACCTTGAGGGGCAAGAATTTAGGGGTAGTTCTCGCCTCGCTATCATGGCGTCGCCACTGCCGGAGTCACGCCCGAGCAGGTTTCTAAATAGAAATTATTTCAAATTATTGGTGTTCTGCCACGGTGGAACAATGGTTATGGTGCGAGGCTGCTGGCCGAAGATCACGGGTTTGATCTCGGCCGTAGAGAAAACATTTCGGTGAAGACGAAACAGCGAGGCCCCCGTACTTTAGATTTAGGTGCACGTTGAAGAAAATCAAGCACAAAAAGTTTGCAAGGACCTGCACATACGGCGTCCCTCATAATCATATGGTGGTATGGTACGTAAAACTACTACTACTACTACTACTACTACTACTACTACTACTACTACTACTACTACTACTACTACAGATCACAGACACAGTGGAAACTCCCAATATGAGTAGCCACCGTCATCTGGCCCCCACAGATATCGCGTAAAAGCGTCTGCGTCAGTGATTTACATAAGTGCCAAACGAAACAGTATCAACGTGACATTTAGAAACGCACGCCAATGACTTCTGAACCGATACGGGCGATTGACAAGCAATGTGCGCACATAGTAACCTCAGTGCACGTCCCCTGACCGCACGCAGACCACTCACTTGCCCAACTGATAATGTTCATTCCAGTCGCGAGTAGTATGATAAACGAAAATGTGTAACCGCTACTGTTTCTCGGGCACTCGGGCGATAAGAGATCGCGTATGGCTGACGCGGACTGGTCTATTGTCTTCGATGTGGGCGTCTTTCTGGAACTATAGGGTCGACGCTACTTATAAAATTGCGTCTGGATCCCCGTTGAACCACTGCCGCCGGTCCTTTAAGTCACAATGGCCCGTCACTGCTCCCTTCTCGCTTTTTGCCTCGTCGCTGTAGTGGCTCCAGCCGTCCGCGGTGACCTTACCCAAGTACAAGTCGAGGAATGCTCATGTAAGGACGTCTTCATTGCTATTTAGCTTGTATTTGCTCACAGGTCAAATCTTTCGCACTGACATTGCTGTTTACCTGCCCTTTATCGTGCGTACAGGCACTGTTAAAGAACTTGGTAGAGGGTTGGCTGTTTCGGTGTAAATATACTGAACGGAAATTCATTAAGATGAGCGGTAACACTGGTGTCATCCGCCACGGTGGTCGACAGTTGACCCGAAGGTCGCAGGATCGATACCGACCACATTTCGATAGAAGCGAAATGCTCGAAGTTCAGCGACACCAAATTTCAAACTTGGGACGTGGCGTTCATTCGATTGCCTGATACGCACGAGTTTCTCAGTTAGGTATGAATCGCATACGTGGCGTAGATGTTAATCTATTTCGATCGTCGATGGTTCATCGGCGCGTTCCCAGTCATGAGACATCGACAGTATTTTGAGGTGTTCAGCTGGTTCAGCAAACTCCAAGGCCACTAATGTGCATGTGGTACCATCTGGTGGCGGCGGCTTCACCAAACAATTGGGCGCTCACGTGTGCGCAATGAGGAAACTCGGAGTGATACTACAGCGTACTAGAATATACACTATAGTGATACCGTGACGCCTGCCGAGTGCGCGAACAAACAACCAAGTATTCATTTACTCATTACTCATTTTTTCATTACTGTGGCGCATGAAACACCTGGGATGTGTCAAAAGGGAGTAGGAACAATTACTTTCTTACTGACTTACTTACTTACTTGCTTCGAGGAGCGCGTTTGTGTGAATCCAGCGTTTTCCTTGTGCCGCTTCGGTTCATTTGTCGCGGAGTAGTGATTGCGAATGTGATAATTTGAAGCCACAGTCATCGGGAGCAAGTAACACGCATGCAGCGTTCATGTCTCCTACCAGCCAGCGTGTCTCAGGCGTGCGTCTCCAGCTTCCTCGTCGCTGCATGGTCTAGTGTCGATTTCAAAATCGCTACTCGGAAGAGGATGGAACCGAAAATGATTCGGCAGGCCACGAATAACCGCGATTCCATATTATTCGGTGTTTTCATCGTCATTTGCGGATGCTGATGATGGCGGTGACCATGGCAGCGACGACAGCGGGGGTGGCGAAGCCACGGGCACGCTGAGCAGACGAAATGTCAACTGAGCGGAACGTCACCATTTCGTGGGGCCACGTGATAAGGTGGGGCGGGACTGTGCGGAGTGGCCACTTGACAGGTCTGGCAGCGCCGAAAATTGGCGGGCTTTGCAGCCGTTTTTAATGGGGTTCAACACTGGTCGTACTAATCAATATTACATATATTAATTCGCCCCTTTGTTGCATTATTTGTACCGACTTGTTAGTATAGGGTGTCGATAACTCGACATGCGTAAAGTTGGTGTCACTCTTTTAAAGACCACCAGACAGCCAAAATTTCCGGAGTACTCCACTATACGGTGACTTTCGCAATCGTGTCATAGTTTTGGGACGCGACAGCTTAGCAAATATGATTATTTATATGTAACACTGGTGTCAAACGGTTACTTTTCATTGCAATTGGCCCTGATACGTATCAAACTTCTTTATACTGATTGGCTTCTTTGCGAAAACTGTAGAGGGAGCCTGTCACTCTTGATAAATTCGATCGGGCTTAATCGCGATCAGCAATGCTCCGTGTCACACCGGTATTAGACAAGATGAGATACTTACTTCAATGTCACCTTGAACACATTTTTTTTTTCTTTTTGTTGAATTTCGCGCGTTTTATTGCACTTTCAGCTTCGCACCACCCGAGGCTACATACACTGTATAGGCTTCCCTTGCCAAGATTTCGGCAACATTAATTACAATTTCGCAGGCACCATGATTTTTCTAGTAGAAAATAGAGGGCAGCAAATGAGGCATTGAGACTATTGATGTAAAAAAAAACAAACGAAAAGGATACATAATCTAGGTTGTGATTTATTAAGCGCGAATGCATTGACTCTGGTCCAGTATTTCCTTATAGCATATATAGAGTGTTTCCTATCACTATTTTCAAGGAATGCTAGCTGAAGTTTTACGTCCTTAAACCACAATATGATTATGAGAGGCGCCGTAGTAGGGGCCTTCGGAAATCTTGACCATATGGTTTTCTTTAACGGGCACTGATACCGCACAGTACATGTACCTCTATAATATCGCTTTCATCAAAACGACCACCGCTGCATGGATCGAACCTGTGACCTTCTGCTCAGCATTCGAGCACCCTAACCGCTACACTACCGCGGTAGACTGCGGTTCAGGAATGTCGGGAAAAAAGAAAACGATAGATAGAAGAATAGAGAAGGTCTTGATATGCTAATAACGTTGTTCACTTCTTGCCCTCTGGTAGACGTTTTGTGGTCACACAAAGAGGATGGTCGCAGAAATGACACCGACGTATTATTTTTCTTTTTTTTTACGCAGCTGGATCCACGAGCAACGTGGACGCTGTTCGAATTAGCCACTGTGCCACGCTACCATGCACCGTAACGCTGGAGGACAAGCCCAAGGTTGAGATCGACTTCCGCGCAGGTAAAGAAGGGACACATCCAAGGACTCGTAAACAAGCTCTGAAAGTATGAAGACTGAGCGCATTACTATTTCTTGAAACTTCCCGTCTCTTTGGAATGATTCGTCACGCCAGCAGTCTGTTCACGTGACGTCATCGGGAAATAATTTCTTGGTTGGTACATACACAAGGGATATCAGTCGTTAATCGTCCCCTGTACGCTGCTTTCCCACGCAGTAGCATGCCGTTTATGCCTCGCCTCATATGACTCTGGCGCACTATCATGGGATTTCACGTCGTATTGCGCGTTTTCCACAGCGCAAGTGGAGCTAACGGCATCTAGCTGAAGAGCGTGCAATCTCGATAGGCACAGCTATTAGTGCTGATAGTGTCCAAGTGTTTTATGAAATAAGAGAACTTCTCTCTATAGTCTTTAAAACACGGAGTGGTGTACGCACAGAGAGCTTGTTCCCATTGCAAGAGCAGCTGTACGTTTCTTGGTCTGACGTTGACTTGAATCACGTTGACTGCCGTAACTGCGCCTCGACGTATTGATCACTGAAGAAGATGGGAGACCACATTATCAAAGTGCTCTGTAAACCACTGTTACCGAGGTTCAATTCAAGGCACAGTGTGGCATGTCTATCGCCTGGAACTATACTCGCCGATCGCTCTGGTGATAATCGACTGGTCGCTCTGGTGATAATCACGAACAAAACTTGAGATATGTATAGCATTTGACTTGCGGGCACACAAGTGTCGGATTCCCGAATTAGGTGTATCACTACCTACATTTGAGCACAAGTGCGTAGCTATATTTAGACCATTGCTTACGTTACTTGATTTTATAATATTAAAGTGAGTGTGAATAATAATCTTTGATAGCAAAATTTCTTGTTTACTAGTTAGTATACTGATAATTCAGCTATTTGAAAAGGGTATTTCGGCGAAACCAAAGGAAGCATATTTATGCGTTATTTGTAGGTGAACTTGGCGTACAAAAAGAATTTTCGCATGATTTGTATGTTGTAGATAATTATTAGAGTAGACAACTATCTTGCTTTGCATGGTCTGTTAAAACATGTGCGGTACATATGAACTTGCATAGTAAGTTGTTGTGTACAATCAAATGTAAATAAACTATAAGTGACTACTATGTTGGAAAATGCGTGCTATTACAGACATTATTTCACTCTAACTTCGTTCATATAAGTTTACGTGTTTTGAACACTTTTTCTCTAATCTTTGTTGGTGTACTTGATAGAGCAAATGAATACATATCTGCTGTGTGCATTGTCTATTTTTTTTAATACGAACTCCTTGTTATTCATACTGGCGCTCGGAGTAAGGAAGGATACTACTGGGCATCATACACTTAATATTAATAACAAAAAAAGGGAGGCAGTTTTGTGGAAGACAAAGCAGGTTTCAGGAACCTTTCAATAAACTTATTCTTTGTTGCATTTTTGTTTTACTCGATGTCCATGTGCATTATTATTTGGGCAAAACGTTTAGGGATAATAAAATACTAATTACTTTATGCCATAGTTCTCTTTAGTACTTACTTGAAAATATATTTCTTTTTGAAGTTTTGGCTGTGCATTGATCTGCGTCCATGCAAGTGGTACCAGGGGTTCTTGACGGCTTGTACATACATGCCCCGAACGCAAATAAACTGATATACTGAGAGTGACCACACACGGCGTCTGCGAACGTGTCTTCTGGTTGCTTCCAGCTCACGACTCCAAGACTCTTCGCGTGCGTGTGCTCGGTGCTATTGGCGACATCGCGCCTCAGCCGTTCCCGGCTTTCAAGACCGATGCGTGCAACTTCATGGGCGTCAGCTGCCCGCTGAAGGCTGGCGACAAGTACACCGCCAAGTTTGAGCTCGCCATGTCCCCGACCTTCCCACCGGTAAGCAGCTTTCTGTGTATTCGCACTATTTCTCATTGGTCGCTTACAGACCTACACCATGTTAGTAAACAGGGGCAGGTGCCGTCGACACACCGAGGCGCTTATAGCGACGTCGCGGCGCCTAGGCTCCGCCCAGCCCAAGGCTTGCCGCTGCCGTATATGATCACGTGACAACTGGCACAGCAGCTGCAAAGCTGCCTCCGAGCACAGCGCGAACGCGGCGAGGCTCCCACCGCATAGAGTTTGTCCCTGCGTTCACGGTGTGCTTAAAGGTGGGCTGGGTCAAGCCTACGTGCCAGGACGTCACTACGAGCATTTCACTGTGTCGATGACAGCTACTTTTGTTTACCAACAAGTAAAAGGTCCATACCACCAGCAACTCTGCGCAATTACGGGTGACGCTTAGAATTTAAAAAAAAACTGGAGGCGAATCTATTCCTTGTCTTGGCTCTCTGACAATGGCACTCCGGCTTCCGGCTGTCGTGCCGGTGTGAATCTTGGAGGCTCATTCAATCAATTTTCATTAAGTGTTCTAAGTTTCATTGAAAGTCGACTGCGAAGAGCGATAGCAAGACGCCGATAGCAAGCGAATGCAGGAGAAGCCAAGTGACTTTAATACTGCAAAGCAGCGTGAAGTGTTCCTGTTTCGTCGAAAGTTGTGTTATGAAAAAATATTGGTTCTATACGCAATAATGTGTTGAAGCAGAGATGGTGTAATCGAAGTTGCACGCCTGCTTTGACGCAATGTTGTTATATTCGTTTTTACTTATACGCACAACTTTGGTGTGCTTAGTCCCCGTAGAAATAAGTAGGTACTGACAGATCGCTATGGATCCAGAACCGTTGTTCACAAGTTGCAAAGAAAAAAAAGCATCAACAAGGAAACACAATCATTAGCTCATCAAGCATTCCTTGCATTACTTGTGTTCTATTATCTATGCTTTTCATTTAAGTTTGTACTCGTGTAACAGATAACAGGCTTTTAAAGGGCATTGTGCGACAAGGGCATCAATACGATGCATATTTGCTGGGAAAACAAAACATACAGAGACACTTTTTCTTGTGTATTCGTTCAAGGTCGCCGGGAAGGCTGTCTTCAAGGGCCAAGACGCCACCGGTGAATTCTTCTGCTTCAAGGTTCCGGTGGAGCTCAAGCACTAAATTAGCAATAAACGTATGTCTTACCCGGTCGCATCTATATATGTCTACTTACAGCGTCTGGTTTTGATGTGTTTCCCTTAGCATGTGAAGCACCTACATGTTTACAGCCAATGCGCACGCACGCGACATGCGTAACACGAGGAAAGCTGCAACCAAATTACTACTTTGATAATACGGCATTGTGAGGAAAAACAAAAATAAAGAAAAGCTCTACAATAAAAGTTTGTTCAGAAAAGCTGAACAATGAAACACCACAATAAAAGTTTTTAACGAAGAGCAATCGTTCACACTTCCGTCTCTTTTTTTAACCCTTTATACGCCATCGCCAAAGTGGAGGTCGATGTGCAGCGCTATATACGGGTAAGCGCTGTAGTCTGTGCAGTACTTAATAGAACAGTGTGAATGTGGCCACTTCTTTTATACTGAAAGGCTTCGAACTTACATGCAGCTCGTCAGCGTAAAAACCTGACCGAGTGCCGCGTTTGGAAGTGAGGGAAACATAAAGGACGCGGGCGATACACGACAACCCTCCGCCCTATAACCTGGCGAGGCACACTCGTTAACGATGCAGCAATTAAATTAACGAGTGCTGCAAATGAACCAACTCGGCTCACGCTGAAGCTGTAAACGTATGCTCAGTCTGAGAGCGTCGAAAGCGTAGATCATTACGTACAATCCTCGCAAGGGGGAACACTGCACCACCTACCTCCCTTGCCTCGTAGATGTGGCACGGTTTGCATGATATCCGAAGAGGGCCGTAGAGTGCGGGTAAAAAGAAAAAAAAAGAGAGCAAAGAGCGAAAAGTGAGGGAGAGATAACAGAATCTTCGAAAAAAATGCATTAGCCTCTCTCGCACCTCTGCGTCACCTGCCTCCGCTCTGACCCTCTTGAGCACAGAAAAGTCCAGACCACACGGCGCCACGTGTTCTGCGATTCCCTAAAGGGGCAATCGAAAGTGAAAGGAGAAGGGGTAGGGCAGAAGGCTGTACGGGAACAAGATATCGAGAATGGCGAACAAAGCGAGCAAACACGTACGCACGGGGTTGCCAGTTCGACCGGTGTGTTATGCTGAAACAATGCGGGAGTAGAGGTTTGTGGAGGGTCGCTATAATAGAGCCGGAAGCGATCGGCCGTTAATTGAAAACTGCCGGTTCGAGCGCGCGTGCAGCGATTCCCATCGTGATGAAGTGCTTAGTAGCGTTTTGCCACACTCGCTTTGGTAATAAAAAAAAGTTATTTTAAAGAGAATCGCACTGAGCGTCGCATAGCAAAACGCCCGTTGCCACCCAAGCGGAATACGCACGGCTATTTTAGAGCTGCCAGCAGCCGCCGCGAAAGCCTGCACTTCTGAGTGCACGCAGGAGCAGTTTCGTAGACGCCAGCGATACGGTCGCCAGTGCGTACTAATGCGGTGCACAATGTACAATTAGTGGCGCAACGTACCCCCTGAATTAATTTAATTAGCGGCCTTTACAGAAAGCGTAAGCATTCGAAGAACTATTCCGGATGGTTTTACAATGCCTGTTTATGCAGCCACGTACTCGGACAGAAATTGCGGAGATAACGAAGCCGGCCGCACTGCGATAAAAGAACATTCGTGGCGCAGCTTTGTTATTCGTTGGTAATGCAGCTTGCAGCGCCGGTGGGGCCTCCTGTGTTGGCCCCATTTCGTGCGTGCACGTGTTAATTATACCAAGTTTGACCAATGAAATACGCTGCGTGACCGCTAAATGAATACAGGACTCGTATTTTTGCTACATAAACAAACAAAACACAACAATGTTCCCTCACGAATGCGCGCAAATTAAATCAGCATTGGTACCTTCATTTGAGTGTCTTGTTCGTTAATAATAATTTTTACTAATATAAATACTATGAGACCCCTATTGGCAGTTCCGTCTGAGTGACATGTAAAGGACCTCATGCACACTTTTCAAGGACGGGGAAGAGGGGGATCATACGGAAAGAACGGAAATTATCCAGTACTCATGGTTACTCCGTTCTGGACAGAGGGGTAAAATCAATAAAGCAAATATGAGCAGGTGTAAGAAAGAAATACCAAACGATGCAAAAAGAAAACAAAGTACTTTTGAAAGAAAATATGTCTAGACAGCTGCACTCATCAAACTTCGGACCACTTTCTCGCAAATGTATTTTAGAATGATGCATTATTTCACTGCCAATTCATTTATGAAAAATTCAAGAAGGGGTGACCTTATGATAATAGTGTGATTAACGGCTATGGTAGGAATTTTTTTTTTCAGGAAACAGACCGAGAATATCAAGCGAAAAGGTGAACAATGAATCGACTTTCCTGATATGCTCCTCGGAAAGGACACTTGAACGAAATTGCGCTGTGGACGCTCGTAATATGCTTAACTGCGTATCGTCGTTACTTTAGTTTCGCGAAGAAAGCTTCTTATTGGACAGGCTTTATGATTTGAAAGACAACCAATGCACAAAACTTCAGCGGCGTCGTTGTCTTCGCACGAGGAGAATGTATTTCTTTCCTCCAACCCCTGGTTGCTCCAGGGGAACCAAAACTAGAGTAACTCTGGCCATTGAAAAGAAACAAATAAGAAAATCGGTCGGGACATGGCACATTTCTGAAAGACTTGTTCCTTTTGTAACGCAGCATTCTGAAGAAACCTTTGGAGAAGTAATGAAAGAAGTTACAGTGACACAGTTGCTGTTCCCGTTTCTTTCTTCCAGCACCTTCTCAGCTAGGTGTCTTGCTACTTCGCAAAGTCTTCCTGGTGGAAATTGCACTATTTGGTGAAATGCTACGTGACACACACACAACCACACACACACACACACACACACACACACACACACGCGCGCGCGCGCGCGCACACACATGTGATTACGCGTGTTTTACACCGAAAATCTGTTCTACCATTCTCGCTCCACCCCTCCTTCCCTCATCGCGAAAACATTTTGAAACTCTTCGTCATTCAGCTTGAAGCTAAATATTTATTAAAGTTCATTACGAGCATCACTTTTTCTCGTACTATTTGTACATCGACGCTATTTGTGGCGATGAGTATATAATCCTATGCAGTCAGTGCCGGTGTCTCATCCGTAATAGGAACCCAACTACAGCAGCTAACCCACACACTAACCCGAAGACATTCATATTTTCAATGTAAGCGTATTCGTACATCTGCATGCGCCCCACCTATCGGCCAACGAGAACCACGGGAGATGTGAGAGCGCATACAAATGTCTTGGTTATGCATGTACCATCCTATATCATAGAGATTTCGATCCTACTCTAACCCTCATGATGCCAGGAAAGGTAAAAATGAAAATTCTTTGGTCGAGAATGAAAAGATCTGTGGTGGTGGGCGACAAACGTTCCTTACATTGCTTTGCACTTAGCATTCTATGTTGCTAGGGAGACCTTGGTTTTCACCGATCGGTGGGAGGATGACGTAATAGAGCACACAAGTAGAAAAAAAAGACATCTGGCAGATCACACGCATTGTGGGTATTGATCTCATCCGAAGCAATGCGCAAGTAGCTGCTTATTCCGCACTTCAAGCCACGTCTATCGAGGAGGAATGACGTCATAGTGTAATTGAGTAGTTTTCAGGTATAACGGGGCAGCAGAAAATACAGGACCGGATTGGTTGGTGAAACTTGGGAGAGGCATTTGCCCTGCAGTGGGCGTAATCAGGCCGATGATGATGATGTCGTAGACCTACAAGGCACGTGAACTATGCACTGGCTTCTGATGGATAGCTCATTGTCTGACGCAACGTGGTCACTAACGTTCGAACACAGACACCACCTTTCATTGAAACAAAGTGCGAGTTCACTGGCGTATTCTTCGGTGAACGAGTGACGCTAGGCTACAGTAGTTATGGGTGCATATGAGTGAGTTCGCCATGGTGCTGTAGTGATTACGGTGATTGCCTGCTGAGCAGAAAGTCATGGGTTCGATTCCATCGGCGGCGGTCGCATTTTGATCGAAGTGAAATGCTAGAGGCTGACGTACTGTGCGGGGTCAGTGCACGCAAAAAAACGCTAGATGGCCAACATTTTCTGACGCTCTCAACTAAGGCGGCCATCATAACCACGTCATGGAACTGGCCCCCAAAAAGGCTCTCACCGTTTATTGATTTGCCTAACCGTTTAGGCTACCCCCGCAAAATGCCAAGAGCGGGAACGTTTTCAAGTGTTGCTTGCGAGGGCAATGTTTCACGTTCCATGATGCCCCGGCGCCGTGGTCTAGTGGCTAAGGTACTCGGCTGCTGACCCGCAGGTAGCGGGATTGAATCCCGGCTGCGGATGCTGCATTTTTGATGAAGGCGAAAGTACTGTAGGCCCATGTGCTCAGATTTCAGTGCACGTTCAAGAACCCCAGGTGCTCGAAATTTCCGGAGCCCCCCCCCCCCCCCCCCCCACACACACACACACACTACGGCGTCTCTCATAATCACATGGTGGTTTTGGGACGTTAAACCCCGAATATAAAATCAAGTTCATGTTCCATGTCGATCACCTGGCTATGCATGTGCGAGTATTTGGTTTTCGCGCGCAAGTGGCATTCATGCCCCACAAAGTGCTGTGTATGGTGCGCGCATCGTGTGTGAGTGGGACTTGTACTGCAACAAATGAGTGAAACTATACATAACCGTGATGAACAGACAGGCATCGAACAACAAAAGGCGTGCGTGTATTCGAAGCGCATTAACTTGTAAAACGGGGGGGGGGGGGGGGGGGATGCAGGAGCAATGTAGCAGCGCAGTGCTGCACTACAATACCGCAACAAGTGGCTCTCAGACTGAATCGCTTTTTTGAGTGAAACAGGTTGTTTGACACCATTCTAGTCAATTTTTTCTTTCCAAACTGGCAGTCGTTGTCAATATTGCGAGAGATTTCAGAGCGCCAGGGTGTACTGGGTGATACGTCACAGTCCCTTTAATGTTTGCTGATGCGCGTATGACATATAACTTTGCGCTCGCCGGCGTTATCGACTTGGGAATAAGCTTGTGGCTCAAAGCTGGCGTCATTATAGCCTATGCACTATGCGGTGCAATTGAATCAAAGTCCAGAAAAGCAAGCAAAGTTATGCCTTCTAATGTAGCAGCGTAATTTTGGACTGACCTCGTTCATTAGTTCCTATGCTGAAATCAGATTACCTTTATTGTTTAAAATAAAAGTCTTTTTGAAGAGGTTTGTTGAAAATAGGTGACTTCGCCTACTCTTAGATGATAGTTTCTATCGCAAAGTTATCCACTATCACAAGACAACATAAATAATCGCATGAATGGACATTCCCACAGATTTAGGTTCAGTATTGCAATATAAATGTTCACTGGTCAGGAGAGATTCACACATCGCTGATTTCGGTTCCCAGAAACGAAACGACCGCAAAGAACACAAGAGTTCACCTAAATATTCCCTCAGCATATGCTGCAGACACTTGCAAATGGGGCCCTATTTGCCGCACTCTGAATATAACAGACACATAAAATAAACTGGGTTATTATCCTGATGCATACCCCAGCGACACATGCCCATCATGTGGACACACAGCGACACTCGCAGGCATGCTCTGGGAGTGTAGAACAACTCCTCCCGACTCTACCTCAAGCAAGTGGGAGAGGTCCCTCAGGAGCTCACTTCTCGCCGACCAGCAATGGGCCGTCCAGCCGACCCACGAAGCGGCTGCCAGGTACTCCCTGTCGGTCCCTACGTGGGAGACGCCCGCTACGCGCTAAGCGCGTCCTGCAGGGCTGAAATAAAGTTTTTCATTCCATTCCATTTATTTAACTGCAGTCCGAAGCTTAAATAAACAGAGAAAAACTGAATAATGTCCACTTTCACATGAGCTGGGGAGTGGAGAATCATCCATCACGTATTTCTAGGCCATCGCTAATAATACATAACCTTCCGAACATAGCATGAGAAAACCAAGGCGCATTGGTGTGCCTGAAGAATAGAGGAAAGAAGGAAGAACAAGAGAGAATGCAGGGAGGTTAACAAGGCTCATGACCGGTTGGCTACCCTACGCTGGGGAAAGGGGAGTACAAATAGGATAGAGAGAGAATAGAAGAGGGAAAAAGACAAGAAAATAGTCTGTAACTACATAGAGAAGGGTGAAAGAGGTCATGAAGTGGTTGAATATGCCAATTAATAGCGCTCAAGCAAGACACTAGAGGCGACACGGCTGTGGTCCCTCCTTCATTTCCACGCACAGGCAGAAACATTTTCTAATTTCTGCCTGACGACAACGACGACGACGACGACTACAACGAATACGACGACGACTACAAGAACAACAACAACAACAACAAAAAGAAGAAGAAGAACAACAACAACAACAACGACAGCAAAACCTACGCCGTCTATAATTTGAGGCGTGAAGCTCCACCGTGTCGCAACTCTTGGATAGAGGTGATGAATAAAAATAGGAGTAATCTAAAATGAAAGTCATCGTTTTATAAAAAGTCCCTCTATCCATATCCGGTAAAACTGAAGAATATTTTAGAATGCGATAGCTAGAAAATGGAACATTTCATCAATAACCGTCAAACTCTACAGAGATAAAAAGCATGTTTGGGTGATCTTCCTTCCCTACAACGATAATCCTCGGCCATCTCGCGTGCCTTTCCGTGCATTAGCGCTTCGCACCCGACCTTTTCCTTTCACGGACGACGCACGAGTTCGAAGCGTTAGGTAAAAGAAAGTGGCGAGCGCTCAGTTTTCGAGAAAGAAACGCAAGGAAGCCTGCAGAATGACAATAAATTATTCATGTGGGACAAAAGGGACTTCCCAGATAGTGACAACATCTATTTTTTACGTACTGTCGTATCTAGAATTTACCCCCGTATTCCAGAGCACCCCTTCACTCACGCTTCACCTTGACTTATGGGAGCCCCGTCTCTAGGCAGAGCAAGTCACTGCATATCAGCGGTAATCTGTAGCGATTCGTGGGAAGCACAGCGTCATGTTCGGTGGAGCAGCAGTGCAGTGCTCAATTCCGTCAAGCGAAGCATGAAATTCGAGCCGAGCAGCGTAGTTCCTGATGGCAGGGTCGGTGCCCAGTGACGCCACCCAGTAGTTTCGAGCTTTAAAAAAAATGGAAAAAACCGCGACCTGTATATCTGTCGAACTATATCTGCCGTGTTGCTACGCAGCTGGTGTGTCGTGGTGCCCATTGAAACAGTGAACATCGATGCGCTGCGAGAACATACATATAATCTGTTCGCACAGGCCTGTTCGAGAATTTCGACCACCGGCGTGCTGTCCTGTACTGTTACAACCTCGAAAGCATCGCGTCAGTTCTAGAAAAGCCGTTTAGCTTGCTCAAGTGTCTGGCGTGTCGGATGCGCCATGCGACGTCCACTTGTATAACGTGACGGGCGGTGTTTCTTCTTCTGCATTGTGCGTGCGATGATGCTACGTCGCAAAGACTTTCTTCTCAAAACGATGGACATGGTTGGTGTGCGCGTCTTCAGTGCGTCTCAGTGTCTACATCGGTGAGTGTCAGGCTTTACAAGAAAACTTTCTAGGCTCTTAATCCAGTGCAACCGCATTGTGTTGTAGCTTTGCCGTTTTGCATATTTAGCAACTAAACGAGCTGCAGTATGTATGTGGTACACGCATACCCATGAAAATGGTTCGATTGGTGCATTGGATTTTTCATTATTGGATTATTTATGTGACAATATAGAAAAAAAACGAAAAGATTCCATTAACTGCCCGAGGTAGTGGCACCCACACGTTTTACTGAAATTAGAGCCTATATTGTCACAATGCAGAAACAGCAGCAGTCGAATTCAGGAAACTCACTTTAATTGTACCGGAACACTGGCAAACTGATCGGAAGAGAACCTTGTCTTCTTCTCTCGCTGCGCGTGTTCTTCGTTGTTCTCTTGGTGCTGCATATTCAATGTGGCATTTGCCCCCCTCCAGAAAGCAGCGTCCCGATGCTCTTCTACAAAAGACGGTGTAGTAGATGTATGGTGTAAATCAGTCCGAAAAGTAGGGCTTCATTCGCACAACGTGCACGATTTCTGGTTTTTGCTGACGAGTTGTCGAGGGGCTGTCAGGAATGACCACGTAATTAACGTCGCTCAGGCGTTGTAAAACTGTGTAGGGGCCAAAATACTTCTTCAGCAATTTTTCAGACAGTCCCCGGCGGCGGATAGGACTCCATACTCAGACTTTGTCGCCGGCCCGATAGACGACATGTCGGTGTCGCAGATTATAACGTTGGGCGTCATAATTTTGCTGCTGGGTGATTCGGACGCGCGCAAGCTGCCTCGCTTCTTCTGCTCGTTGGGTAAAAGATACAGCGTCCAAATCAATGTCATTGAAGTCGTGCAGTAACATGGCGTCAAGCATTGTTGTCACTTCACGGCCATGAAGGAGACTGAACGGCGTTCTTCGTGTAGTTTCTTGCTGCGCTGTATTATAGGCGAACGTGATGTATGGCAGGATGTCGTACCAGTTCTTGTGATCCACGTCAACGTACATACTCAACATGTCGGCAATAGTCTCGTTGAGGCGTTCTGTTAAGCCGTTGGTTTGTGGATGATAGGAAGTGGTTTTCCGATGGGCTGTTCCACCGAGCTCAAGCACTGCCTTCAGGAGCGCGGCCGTGAAAGCGGCACCTCGATCCGTTATTATGATTGTTGGAGCACCGTGCCTCAGGACGATATTTTCAACGAATAATCGTGCGGTTTCAACGGCGGTGCCACTTGACAAAGCCTTTGTTTCCGCATAGCGCGTAAGATAATCAGTGGCGACTATTACCCACTTGTTGCCAGCATGGGAAGTCGGATATGGTCCAAGGAGATCCATTCCAATTTGGGCAAAAGGTACCGTGGGCACTTGAATTGGTTGTAATAGTCCAGCTGGTTTTAACGGTGGCGATTTTCGTCGTTGGCAATCGAGGCACGTGCGCACGTAATACTTCACAATAGCTGGAAGTCTTGGCCAGTAGTATTTCTGTTGGATTCTGGCCAATGTGCGTGTGTATCCGAGATGACCAGACGTTGGCTCATCGTGGCAAGCACAAAGTATCTCCTCACGAAGTGACGTCGGAACGACAAGTAGGTGGGTGCTTCCTCTGGGAGAAAGGTTCTTTTCATAGAGAACACCACTACGTAAGCAGAATGACGGCAAGCTCCTTGCAAATCTTCTAGGGACGGTTGTTGTCCGGCCATTCAAAAACTCAACAAGAGCAATTAACTCACTGTCTTCTTTCTGCTTGCATGAAATCATAGTGGTGTCAACGACTCCTACAAACACCATGCTGTCATCTTCTGTGTCATCGTCGCGCTTTATCGGTGACTTTGATAAGCAATCGGCGTCGGCGTGCTGCCGTCCGGACTTATACACGACCGTCATATCAAACTCTTGAAGGCGTAAGCTCCACCGTGCGAGCCGACCAGACGGGTCTTTCAAGTTGGTCAGCCAGCAGAGGGAATGATGGTCGCTGACTACGTGGAAGGAACGAGCATAGAGGTACGGACGAAACTTCATAACCGCCCATACGACAGCAAGACACTCTTTTTTCGTTGTGGAGTAGTTGGACTCGGCGCGGGAAGAGTCCTACTAGCATATGCGATCACACGCTCGGCTGAGTCTTGCCACTGGACGAGTACAGCGCCTAAACCCACGTTGCTGGCATCTGTATGGACCATGGTAGGAGCATCCTCATCAAAGTGAGCAAGCACAGGCGGAGTCTGCAGGCGTTGTCGGAGATCGTCAAATGCCACCTGTTGATCGTCGCCCCATGTGAACGAAACGTCTTCTCTTGTGAGTCGTGTTAACGGCGAGGCTATGTGGGAGAAATTGGCAATAAACCTTCGGTAGTATGCGCATAGGCCAAGGAAACGCCTGACTGCTTTCTTGTCTTTTGGTACCGGAAACTTTCTGACAGCCGCAATCTTATCGGGATCAGGTCGAACACCTTCATGGCTCACCACATGGCCTAAAAATTGAAGCTCCTTGAAACCGAAATGACACTTCTCGGGTTTCAGTGTCAGGCCGGCAGACCTTATTGTCCTGAATACCGATGGCAGCCTGCTCAGGTGTTCCTCAAATGTTTTTTGAAAAAACAATGACGTCGTCCAGATAGACCAGACATGTCTGCCACTTAAGGCCTGACAGAACGGTATCCATCAGTCTCTGAAATGTTGCGGGGGCTGAGCACAATCCAAATGGCAAGACTTTAAATTCATAAAGCCCGTCAGGCGTTACAAAAGCCGTTTTTTTCTCTATCTCGCTCGTCGACCTCAATTTGCCAATACCCACTTTTGAGGTCCATTGACAAAAAGTAGCGTGCATACCTCAGCCTGTCGAGTGAATCATCGATGCGCGGTAATGGGTATACGTCTTTCTTTGTCACACGGTTCAGCTTGCGGTAGTCGACACAAAATCGCAAGCTTCCATCTTTATTTTTAACCAGCACTACCGGCGATGCCCAAGGACTTCTTGGCGGCTGGATGACGTCATCATCGAGCATTTTTTTCACTTGTTCCTGGATTGCTTCACGCTCTTTCGGTGCTACGTGGTATGGGTTCTGTCGTATTAGCCTTGCCGTCTCCTCCGTTATTATCCGATGCTTCGTCAGGGGCGTTTGACTCACCCTCGAGGTCGATGAAAAACAGTCTTTGAACTGGTGAAGAAGATCTACTAGACGCTGTCTCTGCGCTGGTGACAAATCCGAGCTTACGTCGATAGGTGGTGGGGCTGACGTGGCTTGCGGCTTGTCCTGTTGTACTACACAGCACTCGCGGATTTCGGTGATCTCGTCGAAGTAGGCAACTGTAGTGCCTTGTGTAATGTGTCGTCGCTCGTTGGTAAAATTCGTCAACAGAACCTCTGCTTCGCCGCACACAACATTGACGATACTTCTGGCAATTGCAACACAGCGAGAGAGTACGAGCGTCAATACTTGTTCAGCGATTCCTTCTCCAGTATTCTGCTCGCTGCACGTGACTGAAACAAGGCGGCACGATAACGGAGGTACGGTCACATCGTCAATGACTCGTCGGGATTTTCGGTGTAGCGCTGCGCTTTGATCCACTGAAAAGGTCAGTACACCGTCCAGAATAGTGATGATGGCACCGTATTCGCGCAAGAAATCCATCCCCCAGATTGCCTGTTTGCAACACTCAGAAAGGATAACAAAAGTTGCGACGAAGGATGCATCCCTTATCTTCATTCTTGCGGTGCACTTTCCGGTAGGTGTGAGTAGCTGCCCTCTAGCTCCTCTAATCTGCGGTCCTGTCCATTCCATTCTACCCTTCCTGAGCGTGTCTGCCAGACTCTCACTCATTATTGAGAAGTCCGCGCCAGTGTCGACCAATGCCATGACGTCATGCCCGTCAATCGTAATTGCAACTTCGGCAGTAACAACCTCATCTTTCGTCGATTCATTGAAAATGTGTCTCTATTCGCTCGGCAGTAATGGGGGATTTTCAGCACTTCGATGATTCGCAACCTTCCCCCCTGAGGTCGCTGCTTTTAGTTTCCCCGGCGTGGACTAGGAGATCTCCCTCTTGGCATGTCAGTGGTGCTCCGTCTAGAGGATGGAGAATAACGCCCAGGAGAGGGTGAGCGTGACCGAAACCCAGGAGGAACATCCCGCGGAGTCATGACACTCGTGTCGACGTCAGGTGTTCCGTTGAAATGGCGCCGAGGAACCGTAGAACGAAACCCTTGGTACCCTGCGGCGCGATACGGGCAATACCGAACGATGTGGCCTGCTTCCCCACAGTGAAAGCACAGGGGCCTATGATCAGGGGTACGCCAGATGTCAGTTTTGTGAAGTGGTGGCCGCCTCGGCATCGAAGTTTCTCTGTAGTACCAAGGCGCTGTCGGTGGATGTTGCTGGTGGTACTCATGTGGTGTCGGCACGTTCGCTGGCTGTCGGTGGACTACGTCTGCATAGCTTGCCCTGGGAGTGCTCGTGTTCGGCTCAGGAAGCGAGAGCGCTTGCCTGATCTCCTGGCGTACAACTTCTGTTACTGAAGCGATCGCGCAGTCATTCGGTCTGGCGACGAGTTTCTTGACCTCTTCTTGTACGATTTCTCGTATTAGTTGGCGCAAAGAACCTTCGTCGGGTGTTGTTGCTGTGGTAGTGGCTGCCACGCTGATCGGTGCACTGTGGGTTGGGCGGTCATACTGGCGATAACGTAGATGCAGTGCGCGTTCGATAGATGTCGCCTCCTTGGAGAACTCATCCACACTTGTAGGCGGGTTTCGTTCGAGACCAGCGAACAGCTGCTCTTTAACGCCCCGCATGAGGTGGCTAACCTTTTTGGCTTCGGACATATTAGGATCTGCTCGAGTGAGTGAGTAACAACTTTATTAGTCGAAGGGGTGAGGGGTAAGGGAGGCTAAGCCACGAAGGCTGCCAGGCTGTGTTTCTCGATGACTTCTTCCGCTCGTTTCAGGACCCGTGTCTGGATGTCTATGTCGTTGCTGGAGAGAAGGGCCTCCCATTGTCCCTCGGTGGGGGGTGAGCAAAGGAGGTCGGCGGGCGGGGGATCCTCCGGGCAGCCCCAGAGGATGTAGGATCTGCTCGACGAAATAGCCGCGCCATGTCCTCAACAAACATCGTAACGGATTCATTTGGTTTCTGAATCCGTGACTCGTGGAGACGCTGTGCGATTTCTCGTCTTTCCGTGCTCGCGAACGTGTCGAGGAACTTCTGCCGGAACTCGTCCCAAGACGACCACACGCGATTCGTGAACCATGTTCGGGCTCCGTCTTGAAGCGGAAAATAAACTTAGCCCAATTTCTGTGTGGTGTTCCAACCGTTAACATTCGCTGTGTGCTCGAATTCCTCGAGCCAGTCGTGTGCATCTTCATATGCGTTTCCGTGGAAGTCAACCGGAAGTCGAGGGTTCAAAACAGTCACCTGTGTCATGCTTGGGCTGGACATGTTGGAGCCAGTGCTTCCAGGTGCCGTCATGCTTTCTGGCACAGTCACGCTTTCTGGCAATGGACCAAACTCCGGGCTGAGGCCTAACAGGCGCCGGCTGCTGCGGTGAACGGGGGTGTCGATGCGCGGAAGTCTTTCTTGACCAGATGCGGGGCTGTTGTCAGGCGTCCCGAACATGGATTCGACTGCTGCTATTTCTGCATTGAGACAATATATTGCCGCGAACCATGCATTGGGTTTGTTTATTTGTGTTTTGTTTTTTCGGCCTGGCTGCGCCGGCCTGTGCTATCGCTGTTTTCACAGCGTTTCGAACAAACGCTATCGAACAGCGCTTCGAGCGTTCCGAACGAACAGCGTTTCTAACAAACGCTAACACGGTGTTCTCGATACTAGTCGACTATTCGAGAAACCCTCGCGCCGAGGGATATAAATTCCCGCACAGCCGATGCCTCGACATTCGATCGCCGACGCTCACTAGCGTGCCCGTCGTTTTGCCGGCCGCTGCTTCGCCGCCTGTGTATTATTTAAGCTGTTAGGGGAGCCCAGGTTCACTCCAAGAAACTTGTTTTCCTTATAGACAACTGCGTCGTTCTTTGCTGCGTGACATCTGGTGGAGGTGCGGCGTACATGAACCCTAAGCCATTGCCAAGCCGACAAGCAAGCCCAACACGACAAGCACGCCCAACTCGTGTCAGCCACCGACAGCAAGGCCTTCAGCCAGAGTTTGGACTGCTCCCGGATAAAAAAAGGAAAGAAGACGTAAAAACCACGATGATCAACGCAGGCACCATGACCAGCACTACCAACCCTGCCGTCGTTCTGCAACAACCTCGTGAGCCCCCATCATTTCGAGGATCTCCTGGTGAAGACCTGGAAGAGTGGCTGGAGAAGCTGGAGCGCATCCGCATCTTTAACAGGTGGGATGACGAAGAAACGTTTCGTCATGTCTTCTTCTATTTGGAGGATGCAGCTCGAACGTGGTTTGAGAACCATGAAGGCTCCCTAACCGACTGGACTGTCTTTAAGAGCGAATTCCTCAGAACATTCGCTACGGTTGTGCGGAAAGAACAAGCCGCCCTTTTGTTGGAGACGCGAATGCAACACCCTAACGAAAGTGTTGTACTGTTCGCTGAGGAGATGAAGATGCTGTTCCGGAGAGCTGACCCCGAAATGGCAGAAGAGAAGAAGGTGTGCTTTCTGATGCGGGGAGTTAAACAAGAGCTCTTCGCTGGACTCATCCGCAACCCCCCTAAGACCGTCGCTGAGTTCGTCACCGAGGCTTCGATGATCGAGAGGACCTTGTGTATGCGTTCGCGGCAATACGATAGACCACTCAACACCCTTTCGGTGAACCCGGTAAACGCCCGTGGATTGGCGACGGAAGACTTGCGGGAAACTATCCGCGCCGTCGTTCGCGAGGAACTGAGGAAATTGTTCCCAGCAACGCCGCAGCCCCAAGTCGCCTCCCTCACTGACGTCGTCCGCGAGGAGGTTCAGCAAGCACTGGGGAATTCCACGCCGTCGGAAGCATCTTGCGAACCACAAGCGATGACCTACTCCGCTGCTGCTCGTCGACCCCGACCCGTCCCAACCCATTATCAAGGGGCCCCGCCGTACCGTACCGCCGCCCAATGTCGCCCGCCCGACCCCCTGTAACCCGAAACCAGGCGCCTAGGAAGACCGAGGTGTGGCGAACGCCAGATAATTGTCCGCTGTGCTACCACTGCGGAGAGGCCGACCGCGTCTACCACCGCTGCCCGTACAAGAGACTGGGTTTGCGTGGGTTCTCCGTCGACGCAACCCGCCCGCGAGCCGGCCAGCGCCCATTTGAGATCGAAAAATACCTGTCGAACACCAGCCGTGGACCATCCCGTTTACCGTTCGCCGTCGCCCTACCCGTACCAATCCCCCAACCGTCGCAGCAATGCCAACTTCGCCCGTGGAAGGTCCCCCTGCCCACGGAAGAGCGGTGCTGCGACATGGAGCCCCTGAGGTCCTAATCGCGGACCGCAGAATGACCTTCACTGCGGAGCTCATGCAAGGAATCTTACGCTACAGCAGCACAGATCACCGAAGAACGACGGCGTACCACCCCCAAACGAACGGACTAACGGAACGGCTGAATAAGACAATCGCGGATATGCTGTCTATGTACGTCGACGTTCAACATAAGACGTGGGACGAAGTCCTCCCGTACGTCACGTTTGCGTACAACACGGCTATCCAAGAAACCACGCAGATGACACCGTTCGAGCTCGTCTACGGAAGACGGCCGACTACGATGATCGACGCCATGCATCCGCACATAGAAGACGACGACCTCAACGCCTACGTCCAAGGATACCTCCAACGTGCGGAGGAGGCCCGCCAGCTCGCTCGAGTTCGTATAACAAACCGGCAACTGGTGGATGCCGGACGCTACAATCTCCGACGCCGAGACGCCGAGTACCATCCTGGAGATCGTGTGTGGGTTTGGACTCCCATTCGACGACGTGGACTCAGTGAGAAACTTCTACGACGCTATTTCAGACCCTGCCAGATTCTACGACGTGTTGGCGAACTAACGTACGAAGTGATCCCCGATGGTGACTCCCGTATATCACGACGACGCACGCGGCCCGAAGTCGTCCATGTGGTTCGCTTAAAACCTTTCTACGGACGATGACGAACTTTAATTTGTGTGGACTGTCCCTTATGTTAGCATCGGGTCGATGCACTCTTAGAGGTGGGGTAATGCCGCGAACCATGCATTGGGTTTGTTTATTTGTGTTTTGTTTTTTTCGGCCTGGCTGCGCCGGTGTGTGCTATCGCCGTTTTCACAGCGTTTCGAACAACGCTACCACAGCGTTTCGAACAAACGCTGTCGAACAGCGCTTCGAGCGTTCCGAACGAACAGCGTTTCTAACAAACGCTATCACGGCGTTCTCGATACAATTCGACTATTCGAGAAACCCTCGCGCCGAGGGATATAAATTCCCGCACAGCCGATGCCGCGACATTCGATCGCCGACGTTCACTAGCGTGCCCGTCGTTTTGCCGGCCGCTGCTTCGCCGCCTGTGTATTCTTTCAGTTGTTAGGGGAGCACAGGCTCGCTCCAATAAACTTGTTTTTCTTATAGACAACTGCGTCGTTCTTTGCTGCGTGACAATATAGACAGCTATGAAAATGCCTGCCACTGTGCAACAGGGTACTTCTGAACTATGAATGTCTTCGATCTTTCTTAAACTTTGTTCAGAACAAAGCTTAAAAGGTTTCATTTGTCTCTTTTTTCGAAGCTAAAAAAATGCACTACGAAACGGGTGCCTATGCTTCGCTGCAAATGTCGTCGAAAGACGATAGTCTTCCACTGGCTCTACTGCACGAGTCCTGGTTTCATCTGCGGCTACCCGTGATGCTGTTCTCGTACCATTTCCATCCCGGTATAATTAGCGCAATGAGGGTTTGTTTGAACAGATTTTATTTTATGGTATTACCACTGCTGGCATGCAATGTGTCCGTAACTCGGCAACATGTCATCTATGTTTTTGTCGCGTGTGGTACTGTGTACCGGAGTTCGTTGCTCTGACGTTTTCGTGGGCACGCTTGAGAAGACGGACATTGGCACGCCGGCGCTTCTCCGCTGCAATCTGCTTGTCGGTCTTTTACGTGTGTTACTGGGCACGTCTTGCAGAATGTGTTCTATATCATCAAGCGACCATTTATGTTTTTCATTGTCCCAGACAGTGACCCGTTCATGTAGAATCGGCCGCATGTGGCTGGCATTGATGAAATGGAGGCGGTGCTGCGTGAAATGTGGATGTCATCTGACCATGTTATATTGGGAAACGCAAGAAGGTCGCGCAGGACGCAGAGCTACTGTTAGGTGGTTGCATCATGTCGTTTTACCGAACGCGTAGGAAACACTAGTTTTTTTTCGTTCGTAGCATCGCATTGTTTATGCAGCGTAATAGGCAGTGCGGTCTTTAGAATTACATATGTAAGCGTTTTCTCAAATAAAGAAATTGGATTGGATTGGATAAACTTTTATTTGGTCCTCCAAAACACAGATCACTGTGTCGCGGGCAGCTCCCACGTGGGTACTGAGATGTCAAGCTCCTCAGCCGCCTCGCGGGCTTGGTGGACAGCCCAGAGCTGATCTGCCAAGGACGAGCTGCGGATTGCCGCCTCCCATCTGGCAGAGGTGATGTGCGATAAATGAGCGAATTTGGTGCACTGCCAGAGCATGTGTTCTAATTAAGCTATTTCCGCACAATGTGGACAAAGATTACTTGGGTATAGGTTGGGGTACATGATGTGCAACATTTTCAAAGTAGGATACATTCGCGTTTGCAAAAGCCTTAATGTAAGTGCTTGGGGCCGGGTTAGATTTTTGTGAGGTGGGGGTAAAATCTTTCTAGACAGGTAGAAATGTCTAGTGAGCTCGTTATATGTTGTAAGAATTTCCCGGTTATCCCCTTCACCGGTAGAATGCATCCCCGGGGAGGCGCGGTTGGAGAGTTCTCGCGCCGCCTCGTGTGCTGCTTCGTTGAAATTGGGAGGGGAATCGTTGATTTGTCCAAGGTGAGGTGGGAACCAACTCAGAAGATGATGTGTTATGTTCTTGCCTTGCAGTATTTTCAGCGTTTGTTCACAGACCGTCCCCTTGGCGAACGCCCGTAGTGCTGCCATGGAATAACTGTAGACGACTTCAATGTTATTCATCTTGAGGGCTAAGGCGATGGCCACTAGTTCCGCAATGATTGGGTCTTTCGTCCTGACCGTCGCTGAGTTGATGACATGGCCAGCCCCATCGACTACCACTGCCACAAACGCTTTCCCATTGGCGTAGGAAGCCGCGTCAACAAATACGACCCCTCGTTCCTCGTTTGAGACTTGACGAAGTATAGTCCTGGCCCTCGCTACTCTTCTTCCGACGTTGTGTTCTGGATGCATGTTTCTTGGTATAGGAGATACCATGATAGTCTACCTGATGTTGTCAGGGATATCATTATAATTGCGTCTGATTGCTATTGGGTGTTGGCCCAGCTCCTGTAGGATCATTCTCCCCGACCTTGTAGTAGATAACCTTGCAAACTGTGCTCTCTCTTGGGCTTCTGCTATTTCTTCGAGCGTGTTGTGTATGCCAAGCTCAAGCAGACGCTCGGTGCTGGTATGTATGGGTAGGCCCAGGACCTTCTTGATAACTTTCCTGAGGAGCACATTCAGTGTCTCGGACTCTGCTCTTGACCAGTTGTGCATTGCTGCCTCGTATGTGAAGTGACTTAAAACAAACGCATGCGTCAACCTGATGAGGTTGTCTTCCTTGATAAAGTGAAAAGTTGGGCGAGTTGGTGCTGGTTCATGATGATACGGGGCGCGAAAAAACGACACACAACAGAGAAGAAGTACACAGACGACGCGCTCGTCTGTGTAGCGCGTCGTCTGTGTACTTCTTCTCTGTTGTGTGTCGTTTTTTCGCGCCCCGTATCATCATGTCTTCCTTGATTCCATTTCTTTTGTTGGCCACTCTGCGTATGAGGTGCACCGCACTGTCTGTTTTCCGAGTTAACTTGGCTATAGATTTGCTGTTGGCGCCGGTAGACTCTCTCAGCATTCCCAGGACTTTGATGGAGTCGACCCTCTGGATGGCAATCCCTTGATTTGTACGGAGGTGGATGTCTACCTGGTTTAACGGCTTCCATCCCCTGGGCTTCGGTCCCCGGCGTGCAGTCCGATAAAGCAAAAGTTCTGACTTACTCGAGGAGCACTTGAGCCCAGAAGGGCGAAGGTAGTCTTCTACGGTGTCAATCGCCTCTTGCAGAGCGCTCTCAATCTGCCCCTCGCTTCCACCTGTGCACCAGATGGTAATGTCATCTGCGTAGATGCTGTGCTTCAATCCTTCAATGCTCGATAATTTCTTTGACAGTCTAATCATGGCAATGTTGAACAGCATTGGTGAAATCACTGCCCCTTGTGGCGTGCCCCTTGCTTCTAGTTCGATTGCTGCGGTCTCGATATCTGCAATCTTCATCACGGCTTTCCGATCTGTAAGAAAGGACCATACGTAGTCATAGAAGGCTTTCCCTAGACCAAGCTTGGAAATTGCTTCGAGTAAATGAGTGGTGGATGTTGTCAAACGCTTTTTCTAGATCTAGGCACAGAATGGCTCTCACGTCTCTGGTTTCATTGTCAATGACCTGGTGTTTCATAAGCTTCAATGCATCTTGTGTGGATAGGCCTGCCCTGAATCCAACCATATTGTGTGTATATATGTCGTTATCTGCCAAGTACTTGTTTATCCTGTGCAGTATGGCATGTTCTAAGACCTTGCCGATACATGATGTCAAGGATATTGGCCTCATGTTGTCCAAGTTAGGGGGCTTTCCTGGCTTAGGAATAAGAATCGTGCTGGCCAGCTTCCACTGCTCTGGCACCCTGCCTTCTTTCCATGCTGAATTGATCATATCCCTCAGGGTTTCAATTGAATCGTCATCAAGGTTACGCAGCGCCTTGTTTGATATACCGTCCGGGCCAGGGGCCGACCTGCCGTTGAGATCATGCAAGGCTCTTCTGATCTCCTCGATGTTAAAGTCGCCCTCAAGACCTGGATTTGGCGTGCCCTGGTACTGTCTACTTGATGGTGCCAATCCTCTTTTGATTGGGAGGTACTTATGCACGAGCTGCTGGACAACTTGCTGTTCTGTAGTGTGCCCTATCTCTTTATGCAAAATTCGAGCGATAACATGCTTTTGATTTGTTTTGGTGGTGTTTTCGTTGAGGAGATGCTTTAACGTATTCTATGTCTTGCCATTGCGCATCTGACCATCGACGGAGTTGCAGATTTCGTCCCATTGCTGCCTCGATAGTGCGCGACAATGTTCCTCGACTGATCTGTTTACCTCAGCTATCTTCTTCCTCAGCCTTTGGTTCAGGCGCTGACCCTTCCAACGGTTCAGTAGTGCTTGCTTTGCCTCAAGAAGATGAGCGAGCCGGCTATCCATTCTTTCAACCGAAAAATCTGTGGTAATGGTGGAGGAGACGGATTTGATGTCATCTTTAATCTGTTTGACCCACTGCTCCAAGCCTTGTCTGTGGCCATCTTGTTCCCTTTCCATCCTTATCTTCCTGAACTTATGCGTCTCTCATAATCATGTAGTGGTTTTGGGACGTTAAACCCCACATATCAAATCTTCCTGAACTTATCCCAGTCTGTGAAGTGGAATTCTCTCTGCTTTTTACGCTCCACGGAGAAGGTAGTGGCAAGAATGCAGTGGTCACTCCCTAGGTCTACAGCAAGGTTCATCCACTGGGCCCTCTTGATGTTCCTTACAAATGTAAGGTCCGGGGTGGAATCCCTGCAGCAAGATGTACCAAGCCTTGTTGGCAGGCTTGGGTCTGTGATTAGGGTGAGATCAAGTTCACTGGCACTTTGCCAAAGTCGATTTCCTTTCCCAGTGTTGTACTTGTAACCCCATGTATGATGAGGGGCGTTGAAATCACCTGCTATGACGAGTGGACATTCCACGGCGATATTAACAGCTTTCTTTAGAACAGTCTTGAACCCTTGCGTTTGTTCCTTTGGACTGCTGTATATATTAAGAATGAAAATGCTCTCACGGTTGCTGCTACCCGGCACGATCTCTACCAAGACGTGTTCCAACCGGCCTGCTTCTATCTTGAGGTCGTGGGTTACGTGCGTTAGTTTGTTGCATACGAAGGTGCAGACTCCCCTCCCTTCAGTATCCCCTATTACAGGCCGGAATCCAGGCAACGTTGCTTGCGGTGAAAGGGTCTCTTGTAATAATATAATATGAGGCTTTTCTTGGCTGCTCCTGATATACTGCTGCAGGGTTGCCTTCTTTTTAAGGTAACCTCTACAGTTCCATTGCCAGATACGAAATGCTTCACGTAGCGCTGCCATCATGGTTATTACATGGGCGGCCAGAGCCTGATGCTGCACCTGTCGACAGGTTTGGAACCACTAGTATTGGTGGCCGAAGGGGTGAGCTTTGTGCATGAGGAGGCCTTGCTGTGTTGTGCAGATATGCTTCGACCTTTGTAATGCACAAAGTTATATGCTCTTCCAGTGGCGCCACGCTTGATTGTAGCCTACCCATCTGCTCGCTAAGATTGGCTACTACTTTGCTGAGCATGTCAAACACCTCTTTCATATCTGACATGGTCGTTTGGTTGGCTTCCACGTGTTCTGCCAAGACTGCCCTCTTTTTCGTGGTTCTCGAGTCCCCCACGTTTTCAGCCACAGGGACATCAACTGGCTGAGGCATTGGCTGTGAAGATTGCGCGCTGGTTAGCTTAGTGAGAAGAATTTTTATTTCCTTTAACTCAGCTGATAGCCTCTCATTCGATTTTGTAAGTCTCGCGTTTTCTCGCTCTAGCTGTGCAATTCTATCATGCTCTGGCAGCTTACCTGCCATCGCCTCTGCCCCGCCGTTGCGCACTCGCTCAGCCCAGCTGCCACTCGAAGTAACTGCAGGCGTCCTCCCCGGGTGTGAAGCCGTGATCTCGAACTGAACGCCAGGCAGCTGGCCATTCGGGTGCCGCCCAGGCTGATCCCGACCCTGATGGTGACCTTGAGAACTCGAGCGCCCCCGTGATTGGGAGCGGGCCTTGGGTCTAGAACCTCTTCTGGAACGCGACCTCCCCCTGGAGTGGGGCCGCCTTTCCTGTTCTTGTGTAGTCTGGATGCTCTGGGTCCCGTAGGCTGTAATAAGCTGCTTGTCGTTGATGTCTGGACTCGATGTGATTGATGCGTCCCGGGCTTCTGCGGCTGCTGGCAATCTTTCCCAACGTCTGCATCTGACGACGTATGGCACTAAGAACCTGTTCTTGCACTCTTTGTCTGCCGTGGGATGGCGACCGTCACACAGCCTGCATCTTGGATTGCACTGGTGCAGGCTATCTGGGTTCTTGATCTCGAAGCCTCTGCAGATGGTTTCGGCTGGGTTCGGACAGACGTCAGACCAATGTCCCAGCTTTCCACAGAAGTAACAAATATCGATGTTCTTGCGGTAAAGGAAGCACTGCAAAAGTGAAGGCCCATATCTCACGAATCTGGGCACCTTGTGTCCTTCGAACGCTATGATGATTGTCCCGGTGTCCTTGATTCTCTTGGCCTGCAGCGCGAGTGGGTTGTTCGCGTTCACAATCTTTCGGGTCAAAATGTCATGAGTATTGCTTACGGGGATCCCGCGAATCACTCCTTTACAAGTATCGTGGGGTGCCGCGGCGTACGCGCTAACCTCGAAAACTTTGCCTCCAATGTCAATTTGCTTGACATTGAGGTATCTTGAAGCTCTGTCTTGGTCCGGGGTGCTTGCCACCATAATGTTCTGCTGCAAGTTGGAACAGATGATATCCTGCATGGCCTCTTCCTCTTTGACGCCGGCCGCCAGAACTATCGCGTCTGCCACGGCTCCAGTGCCAATTCTCGAGATATTTAATCCTCCACGTGGTCGTAGCACAATTTTGCTGAAGTCCTTAGGTAGTGGCGGCATGCGTCCAGCTCGCACGATTGTATGCTTGGTGTCATACCTACTACGTCTGGCTCGAGCGTCTCCTGCAACGCCAGCCTTGGTCGAACCCTTTGCAGCAGGAACGCTAACCGCGGCTTGCTTATTCCTTGAGCGTCTTGTTTCGGCTTCCTTCCAACCCATGTCTTCCGTGCGATCCTCTGGAAAGATGTCCTCTCCATCTACTTGGTATTCCACTCTCAGTTGCAGATCCTGGAACGCGCAGAGCGTTGAGCCGCGTTGGCGCCGGGCCGGCGCATCGGCGACAATCGCCTCCTTGGTTAGGCTTAAATCCCCCGGTGGCGTTGCCGTGTAAAAATGTCCCAAAAACAGTTTAAAAGTCCACTCACCAGCACAAAGGTGGTATCTGCTGATTTCTTGAGAACTTAGGCACACGATGGGACTAAAAACTCGGCGACAAATTCGTGAATACCACAGGAAAGCATTCTTGAAAGCAGGAGCCGATCTTCACGCGTCCGCACTGGTCGGCACCTCGTCTATGCTGATGACATCTGCATTTGGACATCAGGTGTGACAAGGCCTCAGCTTCGCGCCCGCCTTCAGAAGGCTGCTACAACGACATCATGCTATCTTCGTAAACAAGGCCTCGAGGTGTCCTGCGGAAAATGTGCAGTGGTAGCGTTCACGCGGAAACCAATGTCTGCTTACAGTATATCGATTAATGAAGAATAAATATCGTTCAGCAGAAGCCACGGGTTCTTGGGAGTCATAATAGATAGAAACCTGTCGTGGACTCCACACGTGAACCATGTGAAGAAGCGGCTGATCGCAACATGCCACATGTTCAAATTCCTTGCAGGAAAGAATTGGGGAGTGCCCATACCATCCATGCTACAACTGTACAGAGTGCTGTTTATCGGATTCTTACGGTACAGCTTACCTGCAATAGCTAACACCGGCAAGACCAACCTGCGCGCAATTCAGAGCATTCAAGCCCAAGCACTAAAGATATGCCTTGGATTACCCCGCAGTGCTTCGACGGCTGAAACCATTGCCATCGCTCAAGATCACTCGATAAATACGCATATTATTATATTATATTGCCTGACGTGCATGCGCATTAGACAATGCGCATGCACCTCAGGCATTATGCCAGGACCCCTTCTCACCACCTGGCGAGCCTAGCTGCTGAAAGGCCCCGCACGACATACGGCACTATTGTCTACAAGCATCGTTCATCGTTTGCTGAGACATATACGCACCTGCATCGAAGCCACTGCTTCCTCCTTGGAGCTTGAGCCGGCCGCGAGTTCACTTAATGATTCCAGGAATGAGGAGAAAATCGGACTTACCGATACATGCCCTGAAACAACTGAGTCTATTCCTACTGGAACAAAACTACAGTAACCATGTGCACATTTACACAGATGGCTCTACTACGCCGTCTAGTTCAGGTGGAGCATTGGTTATACCATCACAATGGGTAACTCGGTGTTTTAAGACTTCACATGTGACAACTTCAACGACGGCAGAACTCGAGGCTCTGCGCAATGCACTGGAACTCATCAATTCAGAAGAAAGACCAGGTAAATGGGCTGTGTTTTCTGACTCAAAACCAGCGTTACAGTGCCTGATATCAGTTCTCCGACGCGGATGCCACGACCAGTTGACCTACCAAACCGTGAAACTTCGCCATCTTTTAATACAAAAAGGCCATGACATCGTCTTTCAGTGGTTACGTGGACATTGTGGTATAGGCGGCAATGATTCTGCAGATCATGCTGCTCGCACGTCACATAAAGAAGCGAACAGCGTTCCGATTCCGCTTTCAAGAGCGGATGCGGCGAGGCAGATTCGTCAACTGGCCCGCAGTCTCACACTGACTGAGTGGAACACACCAAGCATACGACGTACAAGACTGCACGAGCTCGACCCTTCACTACAACTCCGTCCTCCACCCGGCCTACATCGACGTGCAGCTTCGCTTCTCTATCGCCTTTGGCTGGGAGTTGCTTTCACGAAAGCCTATACCACGTTAATCGGAATTACTGACAGTGCGGTGTGCGATGTTTGCGGCACCGACGAAAATATCGAACACCTTCTCTGCCATTGTCCTCGATTTGCCTCAGATAGACGAATACTTGCCAACGCAATGCGGCGACTGGATGATCGGCCTCTTTCTGTGCAGGTGCTATTACAGAAACGTCCACATGCCTCGACAACCCACAAGGCTGTGAAAGCCCTGCTGTGTTTCCTGAGAAAGGCAGGCTTGTGTGAACGCCTCTGACATGCGGTAGAGTTCTACACGCTGCAGTGAAATTACTGTCAGTCTCTCCCCCACCCCCTTTTTTCCCTCTCTTCCTTCTTTCTCGTCTTTCTTGTCCCCTTCCTCAATCCCCCAGTTTAGGGTAGCCAACCGGATGTCTTTCTGGTTAACCTCCCTGCCTTCTCCCTTTTTGTTGCTTCCTTCCTTCCTGGCCGTTTTAGTAATGGTATCGATAGCAAACTTGGTGTGGCATAACATGACTGTATTAAGGACATATTTGACTAGTCATAACATTAATGTCATGAATGTAATGATTTACATTTCATGGTCCTGCAGGTCTTGCGGTGGTTTTGTTCACAAGGCATGTTGCAAAACTGGTATTGTATGGCATGATTTCATGGCTAACAGAACCGACAGACCCTAACATGAAAATTATGACATGCGTGTCTTGCAACAACATGACTACATGCCTCGCTCATGATGCGCTCGCGGCCGTTTCGCTAGTGTCATATATACCAAATTTGGTGTTACAGTACGCGAATGGATGACGACGGTATGTTACTGGTGCAAACATGATAATCATCAGATGCGTGTCATTAAACAACATGACTACATACCATGGTCATGATGCGCTGGCGGCCATTTCGCTCGATTCACTTATACAAAATTTGGTATTACGGGAAGTGAATGAATGTCGAAGGTATGATACTGGTGCAAACATGATGAACAAAAAAAGTGTGTCATGTAACAACATGACTACATGCTACGCTTATGATGTGCTCGCGGCCGTTTCGCTATAGCTTCACATGTACCAAACTCGGTATTACGTGACGGGACCGGACGACATAGGTAAATAACACATACAAACATGATAATCACGACATGTGTGTTATGAAACAACATGACTACATGCCACACTGATGATACGCTCGCGGCCGTTTCGATAGCTTCACATGTGCCAAATTTGGTATTGCGTGACGCCAATGAAGGACGAAGGTATGTGACTAGTAAAAACGTAATAATTATGAGATGCGTCTCATCTGAGAACATGACTACATGCCACTATCAAGGTGCCAATACATTTCGTCGTGACGCGGTGTGCGTACTCGCCGGCGTTCATTTCGTCACGTCACGCCGGCGTTGCGACGCCAGGCGCCGGTCCTGCCATATACTCGCAGGCGCGCGCCGCACGGCGTATCTTTGACGCATGAGTGTTTTAGCGCGTGCGGCGTCCCTCCGTCACGAAAAGCGGGAGACGCAGTGTTGTCTGAATAACGCATCGATGTGAAATGCAGCATGTCACATTTCGCACCGGTTGCCGTCGGGCCGCGCCGACGGACGCTGGTCATGCCTGGCGTCTGACTATAGAGTGCTCGCGTTTTGCTAACCTAGCGTCGTTGTGCCCAACGTGCGCGCGCGTGAACGCTACATTGGAGTATACTGGACCCTTCATGATGTGCTCGCGGCTGTCTCGCTAGCTCCGCATATACCAAATTTGGTGTTACGTGACGTCAATGGATGACGAAATATATGACGGATGCAAACATGATATTCCTGACAAGCGTGTCATGTAAGAACATGACAACATACCACGCTCATAGTGTGCTCAGGGCCGTTTGGCTAGCTCCACATATACTAAATTTGGTATCACGTGACGTGAATAAATGACGAAGGCAAATGACACAACCAAACTTGATAATCATGACACGGAAGTCATGTACGGCAACATTTACCTCCGCCTCGTAACGTTGTGCTGATTTTAAAGTGACATATGAACATTTCTCATTCGTGCTTCGCATATCGTCGATTCCCACGTACGTGGGATCTGCCAATTTTTTTAACGGGGCTTCATCAAGTATGAGGCCTACGGGACGGCTCTATGTCCTCCTATAGTAGAGTACCTAGTACTCGAATCGTTACCCACTTTTTCTAAACACATACGTCCAATTCATGCCAGTCTGAGGCCCACGGGACGGTTTCTAGGTTCTCCACTATTAGAGTACCAAGTATACTCTAAATCGCTGACGACATTTATGCCGTAGATCGTGAGTTAGCGATGTGTATAGTAGTAGTAGTTGTCGTCGTATTAGTAGGTAGCCACCTCTCATTTAGTCCTTGGAATGTCCTCTGGATGGTAGTACTTCTCTATGATGAATATATGATGAAAAAATGCGAGATGGCGGTACTTGGACTTTGCACTAGATAGACAGACGCATAAACGGACAGACAGACAAGCAGACGGACGGACTGAAGCAAGAACAAACTGAAGTACGCTCCGCCCCACTCATCATATACTCAATCCCTGGATGTATGCCGTGATTTTTTTAATCATCACATTAATGGAGTTTAGCAGTCTAGAAGGAAATTGGTTACTGCTAGTCCGAAATCGCCAGAATAACTCGTGTATTTTTACACGTAATTATTTAAGTAGACACTGTTCCGGGGGGCGCATTTGTAATCTGCAGTAGGCTCAACGCATGGCAACCGCAGCGGCGCCCTATTGGTCACACTCTCGCAGGGACGCCGCCACGACGTGCGCCTAGCAACGGCCTCCGCGCCGTACTCTCGTTGCCAGGTTGCGCCGCCGCCCTGTTGCGCCCGCGAAACACGCCGGCCACAGCCGGCCTCAGTGCGCGCCGACTGCGCACTTTTACGTGCGGCATGTTCGGCGCCTGCGCGTTGTCGCCACTTCAAGGTAGCCAATACGGAAAACGCGACGCTCCGTGCACCTTTGTTTCTGGTAGGAGCAGTTCGGAAAGAGTTGCAAGTTTAGATTGACTGTGATACTCCTAAGGTATACTGTACCACCGAACATTAGGGCTTATGATCCGCCTGCCCGTCGAGACGTCTAAGCGCGTTTGGACTCCATCGAGGAACGACGAGGTACCACACATCACAAAGTGGAAGTATTGTAGGAAAATTAAAAAGCAATAGTGTGTTGTGGGCGCCTTCCGCAGGCAAACTTTTGTCTGTCGTGAGCACTTGTGTTTCGCGTACGTGCTCGTCAACAACAAGCTACCGCATGCGAGTGCCCGCGCGATCTGCAGAAACTCGCATTTATCTGGTGAGATCAAGCTACGTCTGGGTAACGCGCTTGCGCTGTCTTGCCGTGCACTTTTTTTTTTGTAATAAACGCCCGGCGTCATAATCCAGGCCAGCGTTCTTTTCTTCTCTAGGAATTAACTTTTCTTATGTGTGCGCTGGTGTGAAGCCAATAAAACAAGCGCGAGAGAGGCGGCAAGCCGCTTGAAGAGCTCCTTTCAAAGGATCCTTCTCAGAATGGCCGACATTCTCCTCGCCATGAGTTTATCTGACAGAACGACTGTCCAGTGAATTAAGGATGGTAGGTGCGCAAGTATTCTTTTTCAAAAACAATTTGTGCCCCAGAAAGTTTCGTACTAAAAGTGTATTACTGCATGTATGCACAAAGTGCATGCATGAACTGAAACTCCTTCCACCGAAAGCTTTAAATTTTAAGCGATTTGTAGCCATGAACGCAATTCTTCAACATCTGTATTAGAAGATTAAGCAAAAATCTTTATCCTATAATATTCAAAATAACATCATTTTTAATAAAACTTCCGAAACTATGTAAGCACAGCTTAGCCGTTTGCTTCAGGATATGCAGGGCATTCTTCTATGTTCCTTCTTACTCAGACTTTTAAAGATCGTGCGGTTTTGCGAAATACAGCCATTGGTTTTAGCAAGTGGTTTTCAGCAATAAGCGTCCTCATAGAAAACAGTTTTGGCAGCTTAAAGGAAACATTATGCCAGCGTGTTTGCCTTAAGCTCCACACCGTATTGTGGCTGTTTTATATTGCCTCTGATGCTTCATAACTTATGCATTAATTTTGGTGACTAGGAGTACACACAGCTGGAATATTAATAGCGCACTAAAAATGAAGACACAAAGAAGGCACACACACGCACACTTTTGGAGTAGGAAGACCTAGATAATGGTGGTTCAGCACGGGGTGCCCAGTGGAACCAATAATCTTGTACCAGTGATATGCCTAACAATGTTGAAGATTTTATTAGCCGGTTGGGAGAAATAGAGCAGAAAGGAAGCTAACACTGATGAAAATAGCAGATGTAATTAGAATAAATACTTTTACTTGTAACTGGCTATTTCTTTACATATGGTGCATATTTATTCACTTCAAACAGTAAATATCATTGACAATAAGCAAAACAGTGTGCCACAAACAGATAGTTCTTCATATACAAAACCTGTGCTTTTAGTAACTCACTCAATGCATCTTCCAGTGTCTCAGATGTTTGATTGCTTTTTGCCCACCTTGGGTGAGTCAGTGGCAGGCTTGAGCAGCTTCTTTTTTATGTTAGAAAGCCTTTTGAAAGCAAAGTATTTTTTAATGAACAAAGGCACTTTGAGCACGTATATCTATCTAGAGGCCTGCACCTGGGTGCTATCGAGCTCACCTCCTTAACTTGGTATGAACTGAAAAAGGCACAGCAGAGAATGACAATATGACGAACATGACTGTCTGGTTATGACATGTATACAATGAGTGTCCTGTTATGTACGTCATGAAACCCTTTTTTCCAGTCACAGGCAGCATATGTCGTACACTGTGGTATGCGTCGCACGTGATGGCAGTTTATAAATATTGGCAATTTAAATGTGAGCAATTTAAATAAAATCTGGCACTGGCAGCAATGACCAAAATAATACAAAGAATAACATTCGGTAATTCTGCACAGTAGTCAAGTATTTTACCACAGAGCCACGGCATGTCTTGAAACAGCTTATTGAAAAAAGATTTTATGCAGGCATCATATCAGTGTAATGTTAACTATGGCTGTAGGGCCGGCACTGTAGTCTGATTAAAAGGTAGTAAACTTGACGTATGTGTACTTAAAATACAGCTGTCATGTTGGGTTAATGCCAATTGTGTTTCCAGGGTGGCTTCCACTTTTGTGAGTCATAATAAACATTTCATATGACTCGACAAGCTATATTCAAGTATTGCTCGACCACGTAGGAATATGCTAATGAACAATCTTCACGTTGTCGTACCATAGCATGCACTTTGTTGTGATGAAACTGGCAGCTGTGCTGTAAGATTAGTGCCGATGTGTCAGACCATAAGTTACCCTCTGAGCTCCTGTGTAGTTAACGTTTTTTGTAAGTCCTTGATGAGCACGTAACTGCTAGATTTATCAAAACACATTCATTCATGCAATGACGCTTGGCTCAATGCCAAATATTGCATCATAGGCATCATCATTATGGACTACTTTGCATGAAATAGATTCCCACAATGTGTGAAATCTCCTTAATTTTCCTTCCTGAGTTCTTTTCTTTATTTTTTTCTTCGTGTTTAACCACCTCTGTTTCTCATGTGCAGTTCTTGATTATTTTTTTAACTTTCGAAAGAGCTCCAGTCAACGAAAAACAATCTCATTTTATTGTACTCTTACAATTGATACAGTGTTGGCTTGAACAGCTAGTCGAAGGAAACAACAGCCTTGTGATATACATTGCTATATCTTTCACTACACTAGCCTGTTCATTGTTAGTGTTTTCTCATCATTGCAGACAAAAGACATCAGTAAAAGAAGGCATATTTAAGACAATGCATAGCACTGTGATGTCTTGATTGTGGCTTCTTTTGTTGATGTCCTTTGTTTGCGCTACCATCAATTGTCATGCTACCATACCAACTAGCCCAAATCACCATCCTCACAAATCATAGTATATGCATAGTGAACCACAACTCCCATTTCAGAACACTTGAAATAATGTAGCACAAGATTTATCAAAGCACTTGCTGCATGTGTATGCGCTTCATTTATATGTAGAGTGCATCAGATCTTGTACTGGAATCAATGTCTTTTCTTGTCACCTGCAGTATTATCCCTCTCGTTTGGGTCGGCCTAATATGCTCCACGAAGGAGGGCACGTTATGCTAATGAGCTCCAACTTCTTAGCACTACCTTGCTTTGTGCATTGTTTCAAGTCATGGATTCACATAACATGGTAGCAACAATCACAACTGTGCATATTTTTGATAGTTGACAGTACTCATAACAAACAATCAAAACCCTCAAAAGCTTCTACCTTACGAGTTACAAATTTGTGAGGAGGGAATGCAACTAGCACTTCCAATATCGTATTAATAATGGTACTAATGACAACAAATGAAGAAAACAAAGCACGAAGCCATCAAAAATGTTTACAAGACTCATATTACCTCCTTCAAAAATTAACCATGAAGTAATGCGGCAACTTGGCATGCTATTGTGCTGCTATCATTTGGGAATCCCATACTGGCACTCTTTGACAGGAATATACACATTTCTGTGGAAACATCCCTACGTCAATCACTTGAATTTCATGCTTCATAAATTGCTCATGATTTAAAAGGAAAAGTTATGAGATCATGATAACAGCTGATATTTTTTGCATAGCTGTCTACCGCTGGCATGCACAATTAGGAAAGAAATGTTTAAGATTGTGTGGGATTTTAATCTGGGCAATCCACGTGGCAGTCAAGTGTTTTACCACAGGGCCACGCTTGTGCTTGAAGCTACTTTTCAAAAATATCCAAATCAGGTGCCGTATAAGGTAAGGAACCACATCAACACAGGTTATATAGTGTGCTAGAAGAATAAGACAACAAGGTGCCATACATGGCAAGTTGCTTAACAAGTGGGTGATTAAAGCTGCCCAACCATTACAAATGGCTCAGCCACAATTTTTTCATCAGCTAGAGCATCAACAAAGTGCCTATAATGCCTCTTCAGTGTGTATTGTACCTCGCTTCTCCTTAAAATCATTACGTAGAACGTATTTCTTACGCTGCAAAATACAGATTTGTTGCATGCGTTTTTCTGTTTCTTTATGACTAATACAAGTGGACAATTTAGTAATTAAGAATAACTGTTCATTCTACCAGATGCCATAATTTCTAGTATGAATCCAGGTACTCAAGATCAAATCATCTGCCCGAGTCTTGGCCAATTCCCCTGGGTGGCTTGGTTCCAATCATCTAAGGTGCATAATTATCAAGATTAACATATGTATTATTTCAAGTACCACATATTTTGCTACACACTTGTAACTCCTTGCCACAGTCACATTTTTCTGAACCAAGTGCGTCAGAAAATTGGGAAATTTCAATTCGTTTTTCTGACCCAAGGTAGCTGCCATTTTGTTTATCCCCACATGTGTACAAGCACTCATGAAACTTGAAGCAACTCCCACAAGTTGCATGCATATACGAAATGTGTTAAAAAAAATAATGTTTTTCACTAACACCTTCACTGATTGTGGTACAACATTTTAAACATTGCTTCCCTCAACTATTCCCCTCTACTGGCAATACAGTGTTTCAATGGCTTCTTCTATTTTTGGAAAGCTTCCTGGAACGCACTAATGGCCTGCAAGTATCTTCTTGTATTGTCCAGGGCCTTCTGTATGGTTTGGAAATGGCATCTGTTAATGTAGTTTATGTTTGGAATAAAGAAAATAAAATGAAATTTCATGACATTAACCTGTTCTAACACCCACTTCGTCAGCGATTTCTCCAACAGTTAATAGAGATATCCTCAAATCACTGCAGGAACTCTCAACGTGGTCATTATTTGTTTATGTACAAGGTCGTCCAGGCTTGGCATCGTTATCAATCTACATTATGTCATTATCAGAATGCTTGAACCACTCGTAGCACCGAGTACAACTCCTATAATGCTCCCCCGTATGCTTGATGAAGCAACCAAATCTTTATGTGAAAGTTTTCCCAAATTTTAGCTGTACTTCACACACACACACACATTGTTCTTCCAGCTCTTTGCCATTTGGGCACTAATTCAAAGAAAAGCTAGTTTATGTGCTCACTTTAGTGGCTGTAGCGTGCAAACCAAAGGTCAGAGTGAAACAGGGCTAATAACAGTATTGGTTGAAACCTGCCACTATGTGGAATTAGTAGCTGCAGTCCGCTCCTTCTGGTAGTTGGCGAGCTATCAGGAAAGTTCAATACTTTTTACAGCGAAAGCTGTTATGTCATCACAACTCGGGTCACGTGCAGTTGTCCGCCATCGCCGCCGGTGGCGGACATCGCTCGAAATTAAACCTAGCACCAATGACACAGTGAGGCTCGAAACCGGGTCCGCTGGGTGACAGCCCAGTATTCCACCACTGAGCCACACCGGTGCTTGGGACTTGTTGGCAAACTTGCCTTAGGCAGGCTTAATGTCAAAAAAGCAATCACGTTAATATGACTTACAAAGCATTTTAAAGCAGCAAAAGAACAACCAGTAGCCACACAATGTGAATAGTGTAACGAGTGAGTAATCCAATACTTCAACCAATTACAAAAGTTTGTTCTTGTTCCCCTAATAACTGTGCCACATACCCACTTCAGCCATTATTCCTCATCGTCCTCAGCCACTGCATGAACAATTGGCTCAAAATACCTTGCAAGTGTTCAGCGGATACACGCTTCTCAGAAAAATGATGAAAAATAGCATAGTGAATGTCGGCCTACTCCCAAAGAAATTTTATTATTAGTACCCTAGTGGGTATCATGCATCTTTGCTTGCAGTAGTTACCCAATGAGCGTTTTGAAAGGCTCTGAAAGGCCGCTCTTCTAGTTTTTGCTGTGACTGTGCTCCGTCTTATGCGCAGGCCTGGCATTTTTTTAACACTATTCATACGTCCTGTTGTATCCCTCCATATTAGCATTAGATACCAGCAAATCATCACCATTCATCATTTTCGAGTTATAGTTTTATGTGCACTCTATGTCAAAGGCTTCTGCCAATAATATGCAACTAACCCTATTCTGTGGGATCTGGTTTCACTTTATGTGAGTGAACTTTCAAATTTTGTGACTTTATCAACCCGCTGCCATCCTTACCTACAACATTCATTCCTTGGTATCTATACTATAGCTCTAACTAACCTGTGGTTATCTGTCCTGCACAATGTTGAACACAAAGACCTTCTCAAGTGCAGTTAGATTAGCAGAGTTATTTCAAGATTTGGAAAACTTCGAGTGGAATATAATTGACCTTAGAGATATTAGAACTAGAAAGGCACATACAGCACTAACGGGCACACTGTTACAGAGGGCTTTCCGATAAAACAGTACGGCATGGGGTTTATAGTTCACAAAAACATTGCCGGAAACGTTCAAGAATTGCATATAGTCTGTGAAGGGCCAGCAACTCTAGTCATCCAGCTAAATAAGATATAAACTTAAAGTGGTGCAGGCGTTTGCTCCTCTGTTTGGCCTTTACTATGAAGAAGCAGTAATAAGCAAGTATATTGAATATGCAATGCAAGAGAACTATACTCAGTACACCATAGTCATGAAAGACTTCAGTGTGAAGATAGGAAACAGAAAGGTGAAGTGATGAGCTACAATATTAACATTAGGGTCATACTAGGACTTCATCTTGGATCAAGTAGTGCCATATAGTGGCCAAAAATATCAAATCGAATACTAAAGGTTTTATTGACAATTAAAAGAAAATCAAATTCGCTCATGCCCTCGAGCACACAGCACGGTAAGAAACTGCAGTCGAACCCATTGTCATGAAGAAAATAGAGTCATGCCTCATTACAAGCCTTCAGGCTCTCGTCCTGATCTCATGGTGTTTCCAGCAGCCAAAAACCTGTGATCACTGGCCACCTCAGCAGATGAGAACGCATCAGAAAGCAATTTTTGTAATACCTGTATAAAGTGCAGTTCAAAACTCTTTCCAGTATTTCAAACCTTTCTCTTGTTCACAAGCTCAGTGAAGTAATTTTCAGTTTCTTGACTAGAAGATCTGACTTTTTTTGCTTGCAATACAACAGTCTTCCAGTATGTTCCCTGCCTTTTTTGCTGGAGCCACGACATGCAGGAATGGCATAATCTCATTGAAGGGAAACATGTGCTAGCTTTCAAACCAGGGTATCAGTGAAAGTTTTAAAGCTTACTGTAATGACTTTCGCATTAGTTTTAGATACACCACCCTAAAAGAGTTGCGCAATTAGCCTGTGTTTAGACATTTTAAATGTTTTCCTGTATTTGAAAGTTGAATCGAAGCACTCAATTTTAATTCTAAACATGAATATTCACACACCCTGAAATAATATACATGCTAGAAGAATGAAATGAACTCTGCATAACGAACACCTTTTTCTGAAATTATGTAAATAGGAAGAGAATATGGAAAGCCCTCACAGAGAAACGGAGTCGTAGATTTTATATAATCCTGGGACCCAGGCAATGCACATGAGAGAAGTTAGGGGCAAGGTAGAATGTAATTATCATAGGCTGGTGAGGGTAGCCCTCAATGTGAGAAGACCAAGTGCCAGTTTATTTATTCAAAATACCTTACATGCCGATAGGAGGACATCAGTAACTGAAAGAGAGATAAAAAATACAAGGAAAGAACAGTGAAACAAAGACTACAAATGGCAAGGGGCAACAATTTTACACAATACTAACATGTAATGAAATCAGATTATCACTGAAAGTCTACTAAAAGTTTTACAATTACAGTTAGATGCAATGCGATTCAAAAGACTGTGATTTCAATATTCAATCGCCTAGGTTGTAATGGCGGCTTAAATGCCTGCGTGTAACGATGAGTGCACATGAAACTAAGTGTTCTGTGAATGTGCCAAGACGTGTACACAGGAGGATAAAGCAGCACTGAAATTCATCACAATACTCTACCAGTGAAAGAGACATATAAGAGCAGTGATGTGGCTGGGCCATGTCATGCATAGTTTACTAAAATTAGCTAGAGGGGACTCTGGCACTGTGATCATTCAGCGGCCCTGGGAATGATGGGTAGTGCACAGATTTGCCTACTCTTCGTACTTGCGGGTGGCGAACCCCACTTGGGCATCATTTATTGCTGTTTTCGGTTTTGTTTCAAAGAAAAGAACAAACTTTATTGAACTTCATGACCTGATTTGAAATGGTAAGCCTAGAAGAATAAGGTGGTGAAGTGCCATCACTGAATATTTGCTGATTTTTGTTTTGTGAGAAGACAGCTCCAAGCCACACGAATCCAGGAGTATGAAGATTAGACAAATCCGTGTACTACGCATCATTCCTTGCTCGCTGATCCGCCATGCATGGTAGTTCCCATAGACACTATCGCCAGAGTTCCCTCTAGTGTATATTTAGGAAACTCTATGGTGTCATGTCAATGTCATGTTTTATTGTAGGTGAATCTGCCTGCCCTATTTGTAATGGCTTCCAACATATGAACTAGATAATCTCGTTATGGTGACCATGTAGATGAAGCATACTGTAAATGTGGGTAAAGATAAGATATAAAAATGCATATACATTAGAAGATGCATTGCACAAGTTTCTGTGGAGGTAACCTGCAGATTTAGAAGCTTTTGCTGAGATAGCTGCTACACGCCGTAGTATAGGATAAATCTGATGAAAGGTAAACACAAAGATATTTATTTCTATAAAGGGGCAGCTGAAATAATGGTATTGTTAATCGTACAATGAGTGAGTTCTGCCGAGTTGCACTCTACCTGAACATCAGGTTAAGGTCATTTGAGAAATGAAATGATCATCAAAAAAGGAGAAATAAAAACTAGCCCATAAATTAATACTGCATTAGGTGATACACTTGTTGTCATGTAACTAAATCCAGTATGAATGGTCGGCGGGTACGTCCTTAAAGGGACCCTGCAACACTTTTTCGCAGCTCCCAAAAGCACATAAGCCAAACATTAGAGCGCAGCATGCAGTCTAAAATTCACAATTAATTCTCAAAGTCAGCCAGTAATTGCTCCCTCGTCCCTCTACAGGTGATGTATTATACCTGGATTACTGTGTCATACCCGAGTCCACAGCCATTGACTGATTTGAGCACCATAAGCTATGCAAATACTGTGGCCACTGCAACTGCTGCCATGTGCCAGCGCTTGTGCTCACCCTGAAAGTAGCCATGCGTTCTGAGAAAAAAGGAAAGTGCTCAAGGTCATGACGTGCGCTGACAAAAGGGTGCATCTTTTTGCCCCCTTGTGTCCCTACCCACGTTGCCTTCAGTGTACTCGCTTGTACGAAAAGAGAAACCGCTTGAAGTATTCAGCAAATTCCTCGAACTCCGCTCATAATCGGCATATTTTAAAAAAATATTTTGGCATGTGATTTGTGAGGCATCATGACCAACAGTGACACCCATTTCAAAAGTGTTGCAGGGCCCCTTCAATGTATATTAGAAAGAGTAACTGACTTAGCACACTGCCTTGGGCAACACTGCAGGTCATGTCGAAAACATTAGACGAGATGTAGCTGACCACCAAGAATGAAAGCTTTTCTAGCCTAGATGGTGGTAATGAAGGAATACAAAGGACAGACAATATAGAAATCAAATGGTAATTAGTTTGAGTATCGAACGCACAGCGAAATCAAAGAGGGGGCAATTGTTTCAATCATTTGTGTCTAGAATAAAGTGAATATTAGTCATGAACCTAAATAACTCAGTGTCACATGAATAACCTTTTCTGAAGCCATGCCGACTAAGATAAAGGTTATTTGTTATAACCACTAAGAAACTGGCCTACTTAGGTAAAATTAGGGCAATAACTATTTGCCGAAATCTACTAGCGTGAATCCAGGATAGCCCTTAAAGAATAGTAAGATGTACTAGAAAACGGAAATTATAACGACATAGAGAGAACGAACGAAATGGAATGGCTTCTGTAGCAGCAATGGTGCAAAGAGGTAAGAAGCGAACTAAATTCTTCCCAACTAAAAAGAGCTTAATAGAGGCAACACACGAAGTTGACAAAATAAATGCATAAAATAAAATTTGTTGAGCTAACAACGTTAGTCAATAAGAAAAAGAGAGTTACATAACCACAATGCAAAAATGGCAGAAGCAGCAGCAAAAAAGAAAAAAAAACATGGCAGCATCAAAGCAGCTAGAAGAAAAATGTTAAGTCAGAACCAAAATGCACGCATAAAATATACGCTGGGCAGTGACAGTGAAAGTGGCTGAAGACATACTCCACTGAGCTGCAGACGACCTGACTACAGGAACCTGATTGAGCCGTTATTTCGCAGGACGTCTGTATCAATGCTAAAGGCTTTTCGCCGTTTGTCGTGGCCGAGCGAGAAAACACAAGTTGTCAATGGCAGTAGGCGCCATAGACATTACGAAACACGGAGGTCTGTAAAACAAGCAACCACGCACTGCGAACGCACCGTTTCAAGGCGCCCATGTTGTTTTATTGTTGATTTATGTTGACTCGTATTTTGTCTCCAAAGCTTGTGCAAGTGTAAAAAAAATTTTTTTCTATGTTACGTATATATTTTTGAAATGCTACACAAAATTATGAACAGTAGTAAGTAATAAAATAAACGTTTTATAATTTTAAAGATTATTGTGAACGTTAGCAGGTAAAAGTTTGAAAGTCTGAAAATAAAAGCATTGGCATCATCATCGACATCAACAGCAAAGTGCAGAAAATGATGGCAGTATGTAAATACGGCATCTGCGTACACTCGCGGAAGACTCGTGTGGCGTTTGTACATACAAATTTGCAGTCATTTCGTGATTTATGGTGCAGAAATACGCTTCTGATAACTAGGTAATGTTTAGCATGAGTGTGAAAATAAACAAGTGTTTGTACAAACTGATTTTGGAGCATGGAGCATCTTGTACAAGTTGTACTAAAAGGAACGGCCATTAGGGATTCCTTCAGGGCGCACTCCGAGAACGACAGTATTTCGTCATGAGGTACGTGCGGCGGCCGTTGCTAGGTGCACGTCGCGGCGGCGTCCATGCGAGAGTGTGACCAATAGCGCGCCGCTGCGGTTGCCATGCGTTGAGCCTACTGCAGATTACAAATGCGCTTCCGGGTGTGTGTGAGGGCTTCGCCCTTTCCTGTGCCGATATTCTCATTATATTTCATCGTCAGACTAGGGACACAAATGCCCCGCTGCGGTGGTCTAGTGGCTAAGGTACTCGGCTGCTGACCCGCAGGTCGCGGGTTCGAATCCCGGCTGCGGCGGCTGCATTTCCGATGATGGCGGAAATGTTGTAGGCCCGTGTGCTCAGATTTGGGAGCACGTTAAAGAACCCCAGGTGGTCCAAATTTCCCGATCTCTCCACTACGGCGTCTCTCATAATCATATGGTGGTTTTGGGACGTTAAACTCCACAAATCAATCAATCAATCATTAGGGACACGAATGGAACGAAACTTATTCTTCGGCGCTCATGTGTTTTCATGAGTGCCCTGTACTTGAGAAGAACATAAGCAAAAAAAATCCGCAACTTGCATCATTAGCCTTAACATGTGGATTGCCCTCGTTTGGGACCTTTTGAAAAATCAACGTCACTGTCCTCATTTCTATGTGACCAATAATTTTACACCAAAATCTTAAAACGCACAGCAGATAAAATGTCTGAAATTTATTATGGTTGTTCTTGGGCTTGATTTGACAACATAATGCGTTATCTAAACACAAGTTGGCCTCACTGCTTTCCTACTTACCGTTTGCACGAGCCATTATACGTAGAAGATATATATATATCATAAAAATCGACCTGTGAAGAGAAACTTTGGTGATAAATTTCTGTGTTTTCCTTGAAAGTGCCCTTTTGTTTTTGAATTTCTCTGTCATTTAATTAAGTGTTCATGATATATCGACGATTCAAAACACCACCTTCCCGTCCATTTTCACACACCGCGCTATGACTTAAAGTATTTAAAATTCAAATAATACCATTCAGGAGAGACAAAAAAAGATGAAAGTACGCAATCATTAACCAAACCGTGATGCAGAGTCAAACAACCTTTAAAATTTCTCTCGCTAAATTGTCGGTGGAAGATATTTTTGCCTTTAATCAGGCATTCAGAGAGCGTGTGAAACACACCGCGAGTGACATCTATTAACAAAACAATTTTTTCTTTCGCCAATGAATGGCTCAAGGCTCATGCTTTTTTAACCTTTCTTTCTTAACACTTTGAAAATCAATGATTTGCGTCGTGGTTATTGAAATTCACCCAAGCAAAAGAACGATGTATTTTCGGAAAACGTCTACTTTATGTCAAAGCCGCGGCGCTTCGGGAGCTGAGAAAATTAATCATAATTACAGCTAAAGCTTGACGTTATTGTTCATTTGGTATGTACAATTGGCTAGAACATTTCTGAAGCCCCAGTCTCGCTTGATATTCGAGGCTGTAACAGCAGCAGGATAGAGGTGACATATACTTGATAAATTCAAGTAGAAATCTGCCTGAAGTTTCCACACAATTATTTCATTATCCGCTCATAGCGCTATTTTTGTTGTACAAGACAGTGCCAAACTTGAGAAAAGCTCTGCCGGAACAACCAAAGTGCACCTGCAAGGAAGCCAGCACATCCGCAGACACAGACACGCTTCATGTGTGTGTCAAGCAAGCATATACGAATAAATAAACACATAAATAAGTAAATAAATAAATAAATGAAAATAACCTGCACAAAACGGTGGAGACATAACGAGGAAAACAAAGAACAGCATCCATGCTTGCATAAAATGAGGCCGCTCACTGGCTGATTTACGAATTGATAGTCAAGTGTTAACAAGTGAAGTTGAATAATGTCCTTCATAATAAGTGACATGTTAAGTAATTATTCCAGTTTAACTGCTCTCTACTTGCTGTTATCAGTTTTGCTGAGCTGAGTAAGCTAAATACAAAGTGGGTGCAGCCATGCTCCACTTTCCTGATACCCAGCTATAGCCAGACATCGGGGAGCATAGGAGCTTGTTGTATGAACCACCCATTTGGACAACGCAGATAAGCAGCCGTGCCATTGCGGACCGTTCTATTGATGGCTTCGATTACAAACGAACCACCCTTTCATAAAGGCCACCAGGACAAGTTACTACGATGGCACAAACCCGAGAGAACGCGAATGTCCAATTTAGCGTATTGTAATCGCATTTAGTCAATGTTTGAATTATGAATGTAAGCGTCCATCGTGACCTAAATGTAAGCCAGTGAGTAAAGTCATTCTAATTGACGAACGTGTGCCGCTGTGTAGATGACACGTTGTGAACCCTTTTCACGTTCACGTTTTCAGGCTCATCGAAAAAAATTAATTCATACCTGTCATTTTTCTCTCCTGATATACGGCATTCTCGCTGGCTCTTCATTCTTTTTTAATACTTTTTTATATTTTCATTTTTGTTTATTCTATTTTTTTATTTTATTTGGTTTATTTTGGTAAGCAACTACATAACGCTGCTTTATTCATTTATTTGTCGCGTTTTTTTTTTCAGAAATATTGTGGAAATAAAACAAAAAAAGGTTCTACCTAATTTCTCATATTGAAACGTAACGTCCCGGAAAATAAGAGAACTTCACCATTCATTTTGTCTCAAGCGTAATTTCTCTGTGAATATTTTGCTATAAAGCAAAACGCAATATGCTTGCGAATCTCACATCTATCGGCCAAGGACGCAGGCTGTACGACGCGTGACCTGCGCGCAAGTGCGCAAAATTAAAAAAAAAAGAATATTGAATCTTAGCGCGTTTTTTGTCGGCATTAATTTATGTGTTAGTTCCCTTGTTTTTCCGCATTTGAAAATGTTTCTGAATTACACAAAAACTCTCTGCGTCTGTCACTTTTTCTTCACTCTCTCAAACTTATCTCTGTCAAAGTCGCTCTCAGTTTGTTTTATCATTAAAGGAACAGACAGCACGAACAGCCGATCGAACTCCGTTCGCGGCGTCTGTAATGTCAGCGTCGCGCTGTCTCTTGAAGCGGAGGCTACTTACGTTTGCCCCGGCACCTTCATTCCACTCGGAATACACTTACTGTGCTCACGTATTGAAGCATGAAAAATTAGGGCTAAGTAGGGCTCTTGCGTTCACTTCCAGCGTGCACTGCTCATGTTCTGTTGATGTAACTTTGTCTCGAACAATTACATCAGAGCCAGTATTTTCTTCGGTGGGCAGATTTGCAGACCTAACACTGTTTTAACGAACGATTGCTCATAGTGACTGTCATGCAAAAAAGAAAAGATAAGCAATGTCACACTTAATTTGAGAAGCGACGTACATATTTATGTCGTTCTAGAGTTTGATTATGCCCTCCTTGAAAATAGGAGCGATGGAGCTCCGACTAGGGTTAGCTTTGATTGGCTTCACTTCTAAAACTCACGACCCGCCCCTTTCGACGTGCTTCGTACCGTATAAAAAGCGAACGGCACACTGACCCAGAAAGTTTTCGCTGCTTGTTCACCAATGGCTGAAAACGAGCTTCACCGTATAAATGTGGTCATTCTTTTTGCATCTCTTTCACTTACCTTTCGCATTGCCATAATATCGGCTCCTACACTTACATCGCGGCCGACATCACCTTTAGTGGCTAGATTTGTAGACACGTGGCGTGATCATCTCGAGAAATCGTGCATGTCACATGCTGTACTAAGAGTAATAGAGTTGCTTTTTATCTCGTGAACGTGATGCATGTACACTGCGTGTTTGGTAGCAGTTGGTGCCATTTATTAGTAGAATGATCTATAAATAAACACTCCGAATCTGCAAAGTTGTACTGTTATGCATCATTCGGCCCATTACTTTACTACTTTTCTCCTCAAACGCTACAGGACACGTTTTCTCGCTGTCTAACCTATTAAGTTCTGTCAAACGTTCCCATTACCAAGTTCTTTCCTACAAATCTAAAACCATAATATACACATGCATACCAAAAAGCGATTCAAGAACTCTTTATGCATGATAAGGGCTGAGGAGGAAATTTGGACTCGTATTCATGAACTGCAATATTCGTTATCAGCTCAACACACAGCCTAATTAATGTTTCTTATCAATTTCTCCAAGTGAATGAAGCATGAAAAAAAAACATCGACGAAAAAGTGTCTAAATATGCAGACGTGAACTGCCTTTGACAAAGTGGGCTCAAGTTTTGCTATTTTAATGTTCATTCATTAAGTGGCGCCACTTCGCTTCTTGCACGCACGAATTCTGCTTTATTTGCTGGGAACCGCGAGATACAATCTCGATTAATGTTCGTCGAAACTCAGACCACCGGGAAACGTAGCGCCGAATGAAACACTGAACAACACACGCTATACATTCTTGCTATCTCTCGAAACGTCCCATATCCCGGAGGTAAACGCTTCATGTTATTTGAACAAAACTAATATATGTGGGAGTAGCAGTCAGTGACGTAGATACATAACATCGAGTGTTAATGGTTGGCGTGTTGCCATTATCACCACTAACA